>NW_024570599.1:0-6880 GCF_018345385.1 Vulpes lagopus | reverse complement strand
GAGCGGGAGAGGTCTGGTCGCTGTAGTGAGCAGATCCAGTAGCGCGAGTGCTTCCGATGCTCTGCTGACGCACAGTGAAGCGCCATGCAGCGGTTGGAACCCGGGGGTGGCACGTTAGCCCACAGTGGGGGTCCCGCATCATGACTGTGGGCAGGCGGGGTCCTAATCAGCAACTTAAGCCCTTCACTCTGAAGGCGGAGGGTTCCGGGGGTGGTCCTGTCCCCACGCCTGGCGGGAGGGGGATGCAGGCACCCTCCTCATTCCTCGTTCCTCCATCCTTGGCCCTGCAGGCCTCCCACCATTCTAGGTAGACTGGTGGGTCTCAGATGCCCCCCGGACCCCCAGAGTTCACAGCATGGGGTTACACTTACATTCGAGGGGCTCTTGCGTGGTTCAGTCGGTTCCACGTCGGACTCTTTAGTTTGGCTCAGGTCAGGATCTTGAGGTTGCGGCGTGGAGCTCGCGTGGGGCTCAGGCTCCCGTTTGGGTGAGGATGTCGCTCCAGTTCCCCCTCTCCCTCTGCCCTTCCTACTGCACCCTTTCTCAAGGTAATCTTCTAAAAATTAACATAAGGACGCGGGAGCTGTTTATCCCCTCTGCAGTGGTGCCTTCGATGTGTGTTACGACCATGTAAATGCCTTTCACGGTCCCACCGGGTGGAAGAGTCCTACCTGAAACCCTTTTCCTTGATATTTATTGAAGTACAATCAACACATCAACGTCGTGACAGTATTTTCAGGGCTACAACTAGTGATTTGACAATTCTGTGGCCTTAATTCGCTCCCCCCACGAGAAGCGGCGTCCCACTGTCCCCGTACAAATTGTCAACAACAGTACATGACTTCATTTCCCTAGGCTGTACTTTCTAAAATTTCTGTGACTTATTTTATTTATGATCCAGACGCTTATAGCTGTTACTATCGTTCAATCTACAATTGCCCATGTCCTGCCCATGGCCCCTCTGTTCCATCAGTCAGCAGGTTCCATACATTAACCAGAGATAGGGATGGGCAGCCCCCGGGTGGTTCAGCGGTTAACGCTGCCTTCACCCAGGGCGTGATCCTGGGTCCCGGGTTCGAGTCCCATGTCGAGTTCCCTACACGAGCCGCCTTCTCCCTCTGCCCATGTCTCTGCCTTTCTCTGCTCTGCTGCTCTCTTGTTTGTCTCTCAAGGTATATAAATAAAATCTTTAAAAAAGGAAAAACGAGGAGAAAGGACAAAAAGCATACGATCCTCTCAAGAGTTGCAGAAAAAGCATTTGACATAAGTACAACTTCAAAAGGCCTAGTGGGTTTTGAGGAAATGTCTATCAACAGAATAAAGGTTCGCTAGGAAGGCCTGCAGCTGACATCCTCAAGGGTGAACCTGAAAAGGGTGAAAGGGGTGGAAACCTGAAACGTCTCCCCTAAGAGCTGGAAAAGCCAAGGAGGTCCCACTCTCAGTGCTGGAAGTCCTAATGTAGTCAACTAGACAGGAAACCAGCCCAAAGGTCCACTCCTGGAAAGGGGGGAGCTCACACTGGCCCTATTTTGTTGAAGCCGCGGTGCTAGAAAACAGGAAACCGAGAGCCCCCACCAAAACTGTTAGAACTAATGATTTTGAATTTCGTAAATTCATGGGACACCAACCGAACCTACAGAGCTCAGTAGTCCTTGCTGCCCGTCCTGACAATGAGGCACTCAGGAATGAAATGAAGGACGTGACTCCTTCTCAGGAGCATCAACAGAGGGACCTAAATAATGAGACTGAATGATAGGAGCACAAGGTCTTGTGCACTGAGCCTATACACAGGCTCTTGGCGAGGCCGTCCTGGGTCGTGGGGTGGAAGCCTCCTCTTGTGAAAAATGTCACAGTTTCTGAAGCCCCCCTCGGTTTCAATGTCATTCCTATCAAAATCTGGTGGTAGATCCTAGAAGTAGGAAAAAAAAAAAAAAACCTAACATCGTCAGCCCCCACAAATGACCCGGACAGCAAATTCAGTATTGGAAAAGCAGGACAGAGTGGGGCGCAGCACTTTTCTATTTCGAATGATGTCACAGAGACCAGGATGAAAGCAGTGTGGTTATCAGGCTCCCTGCTGGCTCTGTCAGTTAAGCATCGATCCTGACCTCACCTCTGGTCCTGATCTCGGGGTGTCGTGAGTTCGAGCCCTCCCGGAGCTGGGGCCAGGCAGAGGTTCTGTGGCCGCCTACTTAGACCCACAGGGGGTGGTTCCAGCTATGAGCTAAGGAGCCAGAACAGGGAGTCCAGAAGAGAAAATGTGCTCTGATACAACTGATTTTGTTTAACTTAATTTAAACCCAATTAATTAATGTATAGTGTATTTACGTTCAGAGGTAGAATTCAGGGACTTCACCAGTGGAGGAGGAGAGAACAGCAGTGCTCGCGTGACATAACTGCCATCCTTCGTTGGACCCATCCCCCGTTATCCCCTCCCCTGCTCCCCTCCAGTGACCCTCAGATTGTTTCCCCCCCCTGATTCAGATATATATTTTCCTGAATCTGTTTCATTCTTATTGTTTTTCCTTCCCTTCACAGTTGTTCAATCTGCTTTGCTTTTTAATTCCACCTATGAATGACACCATAGGCGGTCATTGTCTTTCCCGACTGACTTATTTCACTTTAACAGGATCCCTCTGTTGTTTCCGCGTCATTGCAAATGCAAGATTTCCTTCTCTTTGATAGCAGTACCATTCCTCTCTCTATGACCATCAATCTATCTCCCATCTCTATCCATTATCTGGTCTGAAGGCACCGAGGCTCTCCCACGGTGTGGCTACTGTCGACCGGCTGCTGTGGACTTGGGGGCGCAGGGTCCCGCCCTGGAGTTTCATTGCATCTGTATCTTCAGAGTGAGGTCCAGGCCGTGTGAAACCTGCCGGTCGCAGGGCCAAGCTCTATCGGTAAGTTCCTGAGGAGGACTTGGCACTGTTTCCAGGGGCAGCCGCACCTGCCCCGCAGAGTCCCACCACAGTGGAAGAGAGTTGAGTGAGTCTTGGCGGACAACGATTAAAAGTCTGTCTGGTCCACATTTCATTCGCCAATCTGTGGGGTCCAATTCCTTGTCCTTAAGTATTTTGGGGAAGCCGGGTGTTGTGCTCATTTCAGCACGAACAAGTTTTGAAGAGCTCATAGTGTTGGACCTGCTCACGGGGGCCAAAGTGTCTCGGTTTAGAGGCCCAAGAGACTCAGTGACCCCAGACAGGCAGATGCAACTAGCAAGAGGGTTTTTTTTTATGACAGTCAGATAAAAGAGAGAGAGAGAGAGGAGACGCAGTGACACAGGCGATGGAGAAGCGGCTCCATGGCACCGGTCGCCCGACGTGGGACTAGATCCTGGGTCTCCAAGATCATGCCCTGGGCCAAAAGGCTCAGGCACTAAAAACCGCAGCGCTCACCCAGGATCCCTAGCAAGAGGGTTTTATTGAACGTTTGCGCAATCGGGCCCTCGGGCTCAAAGAGTGGAAGAGCCCAGATGGCAATTACAGGCATCTATTAAGCAAAAACCGCTGGGATCTAGCATAATGCATCGGGTTAGACACGATTGATTTCTTTGAGGTCAACATGAACATGTTCAGGGATTTTAGTCAGGGGGTGGGGGGGGGGGATGGTTTTTCTGACTCTCGAAAAACCACAGATTTTTTCCTTGCTTAAATTCGGGAAGGCGCCTGATGTGTGCCTTGGGTAGGTGGTCCTAAATTTTCCCCGGGGGCTGGGGGGGGTGGGGTTGGGGTTTCTTCCGTTAGGGTCTCAGCGGGACGCCTTGAAAGGGAGGCGGTCCTGCCTGGGCCGTGGGGACTCCGCCTCCCTCACGCCTCCTTCAGCGCCTGTGCCCAGGCTCGAGTCAGGGGGCGTGTTACTCAGTAGGCCTCTCCGCCAGCAGTAACAGGAAGCCAGTCTGTGCTCTGGCTGCTGAGGAGGATGTGGGGCCCTGTCCAGGCTGCCGGAGCCCCGGCCTCCTCAGGACTCGACAGGTAGGCTTCAAGGACCCATGTGGAGCCGTGGTCCTCGCTGACAGGAGCCTGGTCTCCTCAGGACCCCCACGGTGAGTGTGAGTTTTCGGGATGGACGTGGGGCCGGGTCTACACTGACAGGAGCCCCGGGCTCTTCTCAGGACAGTGGGGTAGGCTTCAGTCCCATGTGGGGCCCGCGTTCCACGGGGACAGGAAACCTGGCCTCCTCAGAACCGCAGGGAGGCTTCTGGAGGATGTGAGGCTAGACCTCCACAGTGACAGGACCCCCCTCAGTCCTCAGGACCTGCTGTCTATGACTCAGGAAGGACTTGGGCCACGTCATGCCATGACAGGAGTCGGCTTCCTCAGGACCTGGCTGGTGGACCCTGGAAGGCGCTGTTGGAGTCACATCCACCTCGCAGCAGCTACTCAGAATGACCAAGGTAAGTGAATGGGGATACAATTGAGATGGGTTAGGGGTTTTTTCGGGTGACAATATGTGGTTAGGGTGAAATTAGATGATATGGTTAGTGATTCATGGTTATGCGTTTTCGAGTCCTTGTTAGGGATGAGAGATGGGGAAGGGTCAAGAGTTGGAGTAAGGTACGGAATTTGGATAGGAAACTGAGTTAGGGAATGGATAAGGGTTATGTTACAGATAGGTTATTGGGTTTACGGTTAAGGGATGGGGGGGGAGGGAATATGTTTAGAGATAGAGCGGCGGGGATGGGTTGAAGTTTAGGTAGGGGTTAAGGCAGGGTTGGGCTATGGTTTAGGGGGACATATTAGGGATTAGGGTTACGGGTTAGGGTCTCGGACCCGGTTAGGGTTACAGGTTCGGGAATTAGGGTTAGGGGTTAGGGGAATTGGTTAGGGTTTTGGGGAACGGGTTAGGTTAGGAATGGGTTAGGGTTAGAGGGTTAGGGTTAGGGGTTAGTGTTTGGTTTATGAACGGGTTAGGTTAGGGGTTAGGGAAGGTTTAGGGTAGGGTTTTAGGCAACGGGTTAGGGTTAGGGTTAGGGAATGGGTTAGGGGTTAGGGTTAGGGAACGGGTTAGGGAACGGGTTTGGGTTGGGAATGGGTTCGGGTTAGGTTAGGGAACGGGTTAGGGTTAGGGAAAGGTGTTTTAGGGTTAGGGTTAGGGAAATGGTTAGGGGTTTAAGGTTAGGGAATCGGGTTAGGGTTAGGGTTAGGGTTTAGGGAATGGTTTAGGAACGGGTTAGGGTTAGGGTTAGGGAACGATTAGGGTTAGGGAAGGGTTAGTGTTAGGGAACGGGTTCGTTAAGGTTGGGTTAGCGTTAGTGGTTAGGGGTTAGGGAATGGGTTAGGGTTAGGGTTAGGGTTAGGAGTTCGGGGTTCAGGTTAGGGGTTAGGGAAAGGTTAGGGGTAGGGTTAGGGAAACGGTTACGGTTAGGGAAGGGTTAGGTAACGGGTTAGGGATTAGGGTTAAGGGTATTGGTCAGGTCAGGGGGGGGGGAAAAATTTTCAAAGGGGGTTTTTTTTAGGTTAGGGGTTAGGGTTAGGGGTTAGGGTAGGGTTAGGGTTAGGGTAGGGACAGGGGTCAGGCTCAGGGTTTTTTTTTTTGTTTTGAAAACAGTTCTCTTTACCCATGATCACTGAGTGACGCCTGGGGCAGGGAGGCCGACCAAGAGTCTCGGGCGAGGGCTCCCCCACCGTCCTCCCTCCCCCACGCCACGTGCCCAGTGGCATCATGGAAAGAGGTTTCTCCATTGCAAACCCCGGAGCCGGAGGGGAACGGGAGCGCAGTTCTCCCCCTCGTCCCCGGGGCAAGGACACGGCCACAGCACGGGGAGCGGCGGAGAGGCCCCGGGGGACACGAGACATGGGGGAGGAGAGGGGCTCCACCCGCAGCTGACCCAGGCCACGGTGTACCTGATGCGGTTGGCGGCGTGGGGATGAGTGGCACGTGGGAAGCCGAAGGCTTGTAGCAGCGAGTCCTCACTACCCCTCTCTCCTTTCGGACGAAGAAGGAAGACTGGGCCCGCGACTGGGGAGAAGAAAGGGGAGCAGGCAGCTTCTCCTAGCATGGGCCCGGGAAGGAAGCCCCGCTCCCTTCGCGGGAAAGGGGCACCCCATCTTCCCTTCGGAAATGATCAATAAATTCCAAAGTAGAGAAAGAAAAGGGATGTGGAAAAGATTCTGGCGGGATTTCTTCCTGCCCTCTTCGTTCCCCCTCTCAGTCCAGTTAAGGAGGATTCCTTAATATGGATGGGTTTTATCCAATCAGTTGAAGGCTATTAAGAAAAAATTGAATTTCCCTTGAGGAGGAAGAGGAATTTGGCCAGCCTTTGGCTTCAGATTTTAAACTGCAATATAATCTATTTCCTAGGTCTTTCAGACTTCCCTCCATGCTGAGGTTTTAGACTTGCCAGCCTCTGCACTCCAGCATGGGAGAGCTAATTCCTTAACCATCAATCAGTCAATCTCTCTCTCACTCCTCCCTCCCTTTGTCTCTCATTACGCTTGTTTCTGGGGTAACTCTCTGAGAATAATGTGCATTGCCCACAAACCCTAAGTTTCTAATTTATGTGGATGGATCATGGCATGTTTTATGGTTAATTTTTTCTTTTACTAAAAATAGTTTTGCAAAAACAATATGCAGTGGCAATTTTCCATGGTCATTGGTCATCACTATAATTTTTTAGTTTTGGTTTGGTTTATAATACTAAATTTCAAAAGATATATATATTAGTTTTGTAAAGTAAGATAAAGTTAAATAAGTAAAATACTAAGCTAAAAGGATTAAAATGCAATTCAGTCTTCCTTTTTGCTTGAAAGCAAGAGTTTTCCATGCAACTCTGCAAAGAAGCTACAGGAGAAAAAATTCAAAGAACAAGAGAAAAATGTGCTCTGTCAGGCTGTAGATTAATGCTTATGGGGAAGTTGCTCAACATGTCCAGAAATTT
>NW_024570598.1:0-199709 GCF_018345385.1 Vulpes lagopus | reverse complement strand
CCTATTTTTTTTTTTTTAATATTTATTTATTTTTTTATGATAGTCACAGAGAGAGAGAGAGAGAGGCAGAGACACAGGCGAGGGAGAAGCAGGGCTCCATGCACCGGGAGCCTGATATGGGATTCGATCCCGGGTCTCCAGGATCGCGCCCTGGGCCAAAGGCAGGCGCCAAAGCGCTGCGCCACCCAGGGATCCCTTTTGTCTAGTTTTTATAATTGAATTGTCTTTTTCTTAATCTTTTTTAGGAATTCTTTATATATTCTGAATATGAGTT
Organism: Vulpes lagopus; assembly: GCF_018345385.1. Taxonomy (NCBI): domain Eukaryota; kingdom Metazoa; phylum Chordata; class Mammalia; order Carnivora; family Canidae; genus Vulpes; species Vulpes lagopus. Next base: position 199,435 of record NW_024570598.1, on the reverse strand, counting down.
CTTTGTTGGGCTTATGCATTAGAAGTACTTTGGCTCAGACTACTGTAGCCTTTTTACTATGTTAATGATGTTTTTAGAAGAACAAAAGATCCCAAGCTTTTGAAAGAGGTTGGGTAGAAAAGAGAGGGTTGCAAATGATATTCTCTGGTAAGAACCTATAGGACAGCATAATGTTGTAGTAAAATGTTTAAATTATAGGTACAGGTAGAAAATAAGACCGCGGAGAATAACATAATAATTGTATGGTAGATAAAACAAGAAAAATCCAGATCTTTGTAGATGGTTTGGCCTCAAAGACTTAGAGAATGTTCACTGGGAAGGTTTATGGAGATCATCTGCCTGAACTCCTCATTTTACAGATGAAAATTAAGCCTAAGAATGTTAAATAATGTGCAGTAATTAAATTAGACTTGATGTAGAAAGTGAAATTGGAGCTGCTTCTTAAAGAATATGTGAACTACACCTGGGAAAATTTTCTGTATTCATCTTCACTTCAAATAATCGTCATATTTTCCTAATAATACATTTGAATTTCTAAGATTATTTCCTGGAACTAGTTTTTATGTTTGTTTTGTTTTGTTTTGTTTTTGGAAAGGAGTGAAGTGGGAAAATGTGGTTACCACTGGCAAAGCACCTACTCTGTGTGTGATTGTGATGAAATCATTTAGCTTCTAGGAAACTGTTGCTGGGAATTTCAGGGACATTTCCCACTCCTGAGCTTGGAACTACCTGAGAGGCCACATGGGGTCACACAGATGGAGATATTAAATAGCACCTTTATTACCAATAAGGCTGAATTGGAAAGCCTGAGTGACTTGCCACACTTGGAGTCTCTAATATTTATAGTCTTTCTCCCCTTTCCCCTGGCATGACCTTGAGACAGCCCCCATGAGGGAGAGTTTGGGTATGCATACCCAGAACCCCACCCTCTTCCTTTAGGGATAGGAGAGAAGGAGAGCCAAGCCTCCAGACCTCTGAGAGCCAGGCCTGTGTTTGCATAGCACTTTTTCCCCTTTTAGAGAGCTCTGATTCTGCCTCCATGATTGCAATGGGAATTTCTCCGAGTCAGGCACTGCCTCTATACCAGGTCTGATAGCCCTCCACGTGGTAGGAAGTCTTAAAGAGAGCAGTAGGCGTTAGGTACTTGCTGTGATAAATCGGCCCCACCCCTCAAACCAGGAAACCCCATACTACCACGATTCTCCCAAAACCATTCGTACTAATTAAACTCCATTTCTGAGATCCTATTTTCTTTGGAGGGAGGGCAGGGACTTCACAGGTCTCTTTAAAAGTTGGCAAAAGCTGTGGACTCTTCTTTCTATAAAAGACACATCAAACACAATTTTCTATACTGTTCCCCGAGACTCATAAAAGCCCTAAACCCATCCACAGAGCCCTTAGGATAACTTTGGACATCAGTGAAAAACCCCTGTAATTGGATTAGGAGAATAACTCTGCAGGTTTTAATTTAAAACCCAGTACACTTTTAAATACAATATAAAGAAAAACAAAACCCATAATCCATTTAGCCGGGGCTAATTAAGAACTTGGGATGGCTTCTTCTAAAACCAGTAAATTCTTCTTCCACCCCCATTGGCTTACTCTTCTATTCATTTGTACTTTTATTCTGTAAAATCTGTTCTTTTCCTGATTAAAAATTCTTCCTACATGACTCAGAGAAATGAGAAAACTAGATGGACATGGGATTTGAAATTCTTTGACTTTGACTATGACTTCTCTTCATTGCCTAGCTCTTTTAGAATGAACACATTATTCGTATTTATACAGATTTACTTTTGATGCTCTAAAGGGAAATGTTTGAAATATGAAAACAACATTTTTATTAGTTGCACACATATGAAAAATCATGGTTTCTCTCAATGTGAAATATTTGATCACTTAAAAAATTTACATGGTTCTTTGGATAGAAACATCTTATTTCAATTTGGCTTTATGTAATATTGCTAAGTGTAAATTTGAAAAGTGTTTTTCCATCTACTTTTATTCACAGAAATAAATTCTCAAAATTTAGTATATACCAACAGCAGTTTGGAATTGAAATCTGTGTCAATTAGTCAGCTCCTCCCCCAATTTTTATCTTTGGAATGCAGTCCCACTTGTAAATGGCCATGAGGCTGTTTAAGGGGTTTGGCAGACTCAGTTGAAGACTGCTGAAAGGTGCACAGAGCTTTGCGTATTGCTTACATGTGGCCTATGAAGAATTTCACAGGCATGGCTCCCAACCCAGCACCTGTTCCCTACCCTCTACTGCCCCTGGGACAGGTCAGTCTGGAGCCAAGGCCTGTGCTGTCAGCCAGCAAATGAAAAGGGGGTTGTGGTGAGATAAGCTTCTCAGGGTTGGCGTGGCAGTGGGCAGCAGGATGATGCCTGGCGCTCAAAGATATAATACATACCTGGGAGGTATAATGATTTCCCAGGCATCTTCAATAAGGTGGCAATGAATACTACTGGGCAACAAAGCATGTAGCTCTTGTAAGGGTCTTCTTGTCAATGGGCAAACTAGACTGTTATGTGGTTACCTGGGAAAAGTCTTTGCCTTTTCCCCCATCGAGGATGGGTGGCTGTGGGTCATTGGGTCAGCATAGCAGAGTTTACCTGCCCCATTGCCTTCCTGGACCAGTGGAGTCAACTATCTGACTGGTGAATGTGGCCAAGTATAATTCAGTAGCTGTCCCTACATGTCTTTCAAAGACTCTGTGGAAGTCACAGGAATTTGGGGAGTCCGTGGCTAAGTCATTCTTCTCTTTTTTGTTAAACTTATATGTCATGACACAAGAAAACAATTTATCCTCTCATTTTGTTCTTTATCCATCCTTTGTTCCTCAACTCCAGTCTAGTACCTCATCTTTGCTTAGCCAAACTCATTTCCTCAGCTTGAAGGAGAAAGAAGAAGCAATCTTCCTGTTGTATTTGGGGGTCAATGTAAGGCCACAATGAAGGAAAAGCTCCTGTTAACTTTGTATTTGGGCCCATTTTTATGCATTACATCACCACTTTCAGTTCTTGCTTTCTATCCTGTATGTTTGCATACCCAGGAAAATGCACACACACATACACCATGGACACTACTGGGGATATGGTCATATTCTTCCCACATCCTGCTGGTTTCCCCCAGCTTCCCCAGAGGCCACATAAAAAGTCTTTCTGTCTATTCTAAATATTTGCTGAAGACTAAAGGGGAAAGAATGTGAGTGAATTTTGCATATTAAAAAAACTGCTAAACATTAGAAACAGTCTAAGTATTTTTCTGTCTTTTGATAATTCACAGAAGCTTGGTTTCTTTTATTTCTTCTCCAGTGTTGTCAATCTGCTTGTGATTGATTCCAATCAAATTCTTTCTACCACCCCTCTAAAAAACCCACACAGGCTCAGGAAGACAAGTAAACACACACACAGATACACACACACAGGCACACAGACACACACACACAGGCATACACACAAACAGAGGACTTCGAGGTTTTAAACAGAATGAGATCAGGGTAGGGCTTGAGTGAGGAGATGGCATTTGAACAAAGTCTTGAAGAAGATGGGAGAGTGAGCTTTGTGGCTATCTGGGAGAAGAGCATTCCAGGAAAAGGGGACAGCCAGGACAAAAGCCCTGAGACAGGAATATTCAAGGCACGCTTTAGCAAAAGCAAGGAGAATAAATGTGAAGAATAGGAGGGGCCAAATGGTGCCGTTAACTGTGGATCATAATAAAGAGTTTGACTTTTACCCTGGGTAAAATGGGAGCCACCAATGGGTTTTGAGCAGGGGAACATCATGACTTGCCTTATGTCTTCAGAGAACCAGCTTGGCCAGTTAGGAAGTGTAATCACAGTAGGAGCGTGACTTTTTATTACACATATACCCCTATAACCACCACTAAGAAGGAATAAAATACTCCCAGCACCTCCACTGTCTCCCCTCTTTCAGTTGATACTCGTGCACAAATGTAACCATTACTCTGATAGATTGGTTTTGCTTCTTTTTAATTCCATATAAATGGAAATCAAATAGTACATACTCTTGTACCTGGTCTCTATTGCTCAATATTTTGTCTGTGAGTTTTGTCCATGTTATTGCATATGTCAGTAGTTTCTTCTTTTCATTGCTCTCCAATATTCCATTATGTTCACATGCCACAGTTTATCCACCCTCTTGTTGATGGACATTTATTTGTTGGTTTTCAATGTTTGTTTTTTTTATGAATGAAGTTACTCTGAACATACTGGTACATATAATTTGTTGAACGTATGTATTAGTTTTCTTGAGTTTGTATCTAGGAATGGAATTAGTGGGTGATGGGTGAGGCAGACGTCTAATTTTGGAAAGTACTGCCAAACAGTTTCCAATGTAGTTGAACCAATTTAAATTCCCACCAGCAATGTGTGAGGATTTCAGTTATTCTACATCCTTAACAACTCTTGATATTATTAGTCCTTTAACTTTACCCTTTAACTACCCTAACTACCCATATCAGCAGTGGTATATTATTGTAGTTTAATTTGCATTTTCCTGATTAATAATGATGTTGGGCACCTTGTCATACTTATTGGCTATTTGGATAGCCTTTTATGAACTGCTTGTTCAGGTATTTTGCCCATTTTTAAATTTTGAATTATCAATCTTTTTTGATATTGATTTATAGGAGTTCTTTATATATCCTGAGTAGAAGTCCTTTGTTAGATACATGTTTTGTGAATACCTTTTCCTAATCTCACTTTCCTTTTCACATTCTTAGTAGTGTTTTCTGAGAAATAGAATTATAAGTTTTAATGAAGATTTAACTTACTAATATTTTACTTTATGGATGCTTTCTTTGCCATGATAAAGAAAGTATTGCTCTTCTCTTAACTATCTTCCTAAACAGCAAAGTTAGAGAAATCAAAGCAACTTTGATTTAACTGGTTTTCAGGAAGACCTGAGACTAAACCACCCACTAAAATATCTTGTCTCCTCTCCTCTTCTTCTTTCTTCTTTTTCTTCTCCTACTCCTCCTCCCTTCTTCTTCCTTCTCCTCCTTTGGTGTTCTCCATCAGAAGGTAAATTCCATCCCACTGTATTTATCCTGGCTCCATTTTCCCCTGTAGCAGCTACTGATGCTGCTGATCATTTGCAGGCCATTTGCAGGCCTGCCCAGCTGGATTAAGGAAAAGTAGGGGACAAAATATAACAGAGCACTCTAGTTGATCCGCTTGCTTTGCAATTGTATATTAGGCTCATCCTGTCAAGGGAATTAGCCTAGTTTTGTAGAAACCAAGTATAGAAACCACAAGGCAAAGGCAGTATCATTTTTATTCCATATCATATATGACTTTTTGCAGAGTCCCAGCACATAGTAAGTACTCAGAAAATATTTTTTTCTAAGGATTAGTGGATTGATTCTGAAAAAACATCAAGAATTATCTTCTGCAGCCAATGTAACACCCTACAAGTTATCATTATTCCCAGTATCATATAGGAGATGGTGTCATATATGCTCTTCTGGTCAATTGAGTGAGTTTTATCTTGAAAATTCATGGCAACTTTGGCTAGCCTATGTTTCCTTTTTTTAATAAAAAAAACTTTATGTAAATGCAGATATATATTTTGTACTTTGCCACCTCATATACTTACAGAGTTTAAATTAAAAAACTTTTAATACCCAGCTGTTTTATTATGTTCTTTACTTTGTATATTCTAATAAGTTCTATGAAGGTTTTTTTTTTTTTTTTTGCTTTTCCAAAGGAACAGAGTAAAATCTATGTGTTTTCTTTGTTCATTTTTGTATAATTTCCTTTTGTATGTTCTTGTAGCTAAAATATCCATTTAATGTCTTAAAACATTACAGTAGACATATAACTTGTTGACTAATATTTATTTAAAACTAGTTTTAATACTAGAACTTCAGGAACTTTTCCGACATTAGCTTTTGAAAGTCCATTCATCGGAAAAAAATTTAATTGTCTTGCCCACTGAAAGAAGCCGTTTTTACCTCAAAGAAATTTCCTCAGACTTTCTAAAGCTAATATACACAAAAAAGCAAAATCTTATCACTTGTATGGAGTAGATATACATAACTGATATTTGTTTTAGAATATTTGAAACAGGTGGATATTTGCTTAAAGATCTATTTAAAACTGAAACTTAAACTGTCCCTTCTACTGATGTTTTTTTGGTGCATCGGGTATAATGTTTCAATTCCTTGGTGCTAAATCCGTTGACATACATTATTTTGGACTCCACAAGACTGAGAAATTAAGCTCAGGTTTGAAAACAAGAAAGGCATTCATGGGATTTTTACTTTTTTGGCTAAAGGTACCTGAATTTTTTTTTTTAACTTTAGAAGGTAAATAAATTGCTTAGATGCTAATCTTAATCTCTCAATTTTACAGACAAATCAATGGGATTTAGTTGAAATGGTTCTAGACAATGTGTGTGTACAAGTGACTTAACATGTGAAGAGAATAGAAAACAGCATCTGCTCTCAGACAAGTTATTGCTTTTGTACTGCTGTCTAAAAGCAAACAAAAGTTCCTTGTTTGGCCCCATTTTGTATCCTGATAATCTCATGTCATATACAGATAATCTCCATTTACATTTTTCACACATCTGTAAATGAACATTTTAATAATGATGTCTTTTCTGTTGATTAGAATGGTCATGATTAAATGGCTTTGGGTTTTCTTAGCCTGGGAATGTACAAGATTAGACAGGAATTATAAACAAAATTAAGGAAACTTTAAAAATACCTTATGGATAAACTTTACTTAGGAGTAAAGCACATGGATTTTTTCTTTTTCATCTTTCTTCCTTTTTCTTTCTTTCTTTCTTTCTTTCTTTCTTTCTTTCTTTCTTTCTTTCTTTCTTTTTTCTTTCAAGAATGAAAGAAATGAGAACAAGATGAGGAAATGAAAAATTTAAGTGACTGCATGCATTTCTTGAAATGCCAGAGATTATAAAGAATCAGAAAAGATTTAGAAAAATAGAGTAAAATTAATTCTCTTCCAGTTCATTGTTTCTTGTCTCTTCAAACTGTGGAAAATTCAGACCATTACACAATAAACATTTTACGTGGAAATAATTTTTGTGCACCCACATAGCTCACTGACAGGTATTAATGGAAGAGCAGAGACGGAAGCACAGCTGAGTGGTGTTCAGGTATCTCAGGAAATGCTATCCACTGTTGAGTGATAGGGTATCTTCCCCTCACTTCTCAGAGGCTGGGCATAGTTGCTGGTGCCATGGGATTCCAGCTGTGATTTTAGTTGCTCTAAAATAGTGTCCCCAAAGAGCCAGTACAAGCGGACTTTCTTGTAAGGAAGTTATTCTAAAGGTATTGGTATTGGTTACTTCTCTTCATTCAACAAATATTTATGGAAAATGCTAGAGGGACAGTAATGAAAAATATAGACAAAAACAATAAATCCCTACCCTCATGGAGCTTGCAGTACGGGATAGAGCAATGACAATAAACATAATAAATAAGGAAATTACACAATGTGTTAAAATGGAACAGGGAAAGAGAAAGAAAGTTAGAGCAGGGTACAGGGGATAGGAAATTATAGGGACAAGTGGGTTGTAATTTTTGGTAAGATAGGCCGAGTAGGTAGGCCTCGCTGATAAATTATAATTTGATCAAGATACCAAAGGAAGTAAGGAAGGTGAGTTATGAAGAAAGCAGGGTGATCATTCCGGGTAGATGGAACATCTACAGAGGCCTGAGTGAAGGAACATCCTTGTGTGTTGGAGAGTCAGCTAAGAGGCCAGTGACTATTGTAGAGAAGTGAAGTGAGAAAAGTTAGAGGTGAGGCCAGAGAGGTAAGGTGGGTACCCTGGGAGTGGGGGGGGGGGCATGTCATATAGAGTCTCATAGGCCATTGTAAAGTTTGGCTTTTGTTTGGAAAATGGAGAGTCTTTGCAAGGCTGTAAGTAGATCCTGTCATTTTACATTCTTCTTGATAACCACAAAAGAATGTAATGCAAAAATAACTATTCTCCTGTAATCCCTGATACCTGTGCATGGTAGTTGCTCAGTAAATATTTGTTAAATGGATGAATGAAAACTAGCGACACACCCATGCCCAGGTTTTTGATCAGTCTGATGATAAAGTGCCTCATTGTGGGATTGTTGTGTTTTCTCTGCCCAGGACTCTATGACTAAGCTGTAGGTTTTCCGTGGAAGTCCTCATGTGCCTCCTCTCACCCACTGTGAACATGCTAAGGGTTCAGCAGCTGTGTCCTCTATATTGGTGCACAAAAACCTGAGAAGGATCTTTGAAGGTATTACTGTCTTTATGTCTGGTGTCCACAGCATGTGGGCAGGATTTCTCTTGCTAGCTCCTTCTCTGGTTGGGTGGCTGTTCATAGGTAAATATAATTTATATGGAGTGAAATCCACAAATTACTTTCTCCTCTATTTTAACTGTGCTTAAGTGTACAATTCAGTGTTTTTGAGTATGTTCACGATGTGTGCAACCGTCACCACTATCTAATACTAAAGCATTATGTCACCCAAAAAGAACCACGGAACCATTAGCAGTCACACCCATTCCTCCTTCCTCCAGTCCTTGGCAACTACTAATCGTCTATCTTTTGTTTCTATGGACTTACCTATTCTGGGCATTTCATATAAATATGAAAATACAGTTTCATACATACATGTATATACATACATACAGTTTCAAAAAAAAATTTTTTTTTTCTACCGGGCTTCAGGAAAGGAGAAGTGACTGCCTTAATGGGTGGGACGCTCATGGGATGGCTGGGCTCCCCTGGTGTCTGGGTGAAGGGGCAGGAGTGGGGCTTGCATAAGGCTGCAGGAGGAGGGAAACCCTGGACTGGGCCGAGATTCCCAGCAAGAGTCCTCCTTCTGTAAGGCCACCAGCTGGATCTCGGGGCACAGAGAGCAAGTCAAGGTGGATCACTTCCTTTGATGGGTTGACGACTGTAGAACTTTCATGTCAATGGACCCACCATGAACATGGGTTTTCACATATTCCCTTCAGGTTTCCTCGTGGACATGTGGTCCTCTTTGGTTTTCCCAATGGGCTTTTCACCCTTCCCCCGCCCCCTCCTCGACCCTGACCCCCACCAGGATCTCCACTCAGGGTCTTCTCCAGAATGTGACTTTTTGTGTTCATTTAGCATAACATCTTCAAGGTACATACATGTTGTGGCATGTATGTGTACTCCCTCCTTTCCATGGCCTAATTATACTCCAGTATATGGATATACTATCTCTTACTTATTCATTCATCACTTGGTGGACATTCGTATTGCTTTTAGTTTTTTGGCTACTATAATGCTGCTATGAACATTCTCTTACAAGTGTTTATGTAAACATTTTTTCATTTGTCTTGGCTATATACCTAGGAGTGGAAATGCTCCTAGGTATATGTTTATATTTTTGTCTTTAATTTTTTGAAGAAGGACCAAACTGTATTCCACAGCAGCTGCACTATTTTATATTCCCACCAGCAATATGTGGGAGTTCCAATTTCTCCACATCCTTATCAACCCTTGTTCCTTTCCTTTCTTTCTCTTATTTATTATAGCCACACTAGTGCTAGTGAAGTGGTATCTTATCATCATTTTGATTTACATTTCCCTAGTGGCTAATGATGTTGATAATCTTTTCATGAGTTTATCGGCCATTCCTATATTTTCTTGGAGAAGTGTCTACTCAGATTCATGGCCCCTTTTGAATTGGATTGTCTTTTATATTGCATTATAGCAGTTTTTTTATATAGCCTAGGTACAAGTTCCTTGTCAGATATATGACTTGCAAATATTTTCTCCTCTTCTGTAGGTTGTCTTTTCGATTTCTTTGTGATACACTTTAAAATATAAAAGCTTTTAATTTGGTAAGTCCAATTCATTATTTCTGTTATTCGTGTTTTTGATACTGTATCTAAGAAATCTTTGACTAACCCAAGATCATGAAGATTTACCCCTATTTTTTTGAGTTTTGTAGTTTTAGTTTTTACATTTAGCTCTTTGATTCATTTGAAGTGAATTTTCAGTTATGATGTAATTCTCTAATTTCATTCTTTTGCATGTGAATATTCCATGGTCTCAGCACAATTTGTTGAAAAGACTGTTCTGTTCTTTTCTCACTGAATTTTCTTGGCATTCTTTGGAAATCATTTGATCATAGATGGTTGGGTTTATTTCTGGGCTCTCAGTTCTGTTGCACTGATCTATAAGCATACTCTTTGCTAGTGCCACATTGTTTCAATTACTGTAGCTTTGTAAAGAGTTTTTAAATCAGGACCTATGAGTCCTCCAATTTTGTTCTTCTCTTCCAAGACAGCTTTGGCTCCTCTGGATCACTTAACATTTCCATATGATTTTAGGATCAGCTTGTCCATTTCTGTAAAAAAGGCAATTAAAATTTTAGCAGGGAATTCATTGAATCTGAAGATCAATTTGGGGAGTATAACCATTTTAACAATAATAAGTCTTCCAACCTATTAACATGGAATATCTTTACATATATTTAGCTCTTTAATTTCTTCCAACAATCTTTTGTATTTTTCAGCAACAAGATTTGCCTTCCTTGGTTAAATTTATTTCTAGATATTTTATTCTTTCTTAATGCTATTGTACATGTAATTAGTTTCTTAATTTCATTTTCAGAATATGTGTAAATGTTAAGTGTATAGTTCAACCAATTTTGAAAAATGAATACACCTATGTTACTGTTCTTTGATAATATAGCTAGAGAATCAGGTTCTGTTCACTCTTCATTAGAATGTATTTATTTAGATCAGGGTGCCTAGGAGACTCAGTTGCTTAAGTGTCTGCCTTTGGCTCAGGTCATAATCTCAGAATCCTGAGATAGAGCCCCATGATGGGCTGTCTGCTCAGCAAATAGTCTGCTTCTCCCTCTCCATATTTGCTCTTTCTCTCTCTGTCTCTGTCTCTGTCTCTGTCTCTCTCTCTCTCTCTTATTCTTGCTCTCTCTCAAGTAAAGAAATAAAATATTTTAAAAAGAACTTATCTAGATTATAGGAAGACTTTAGTGATTTAAAGGAAAAAACACTTTTGGATTTTTGTCATGGCTGTTCCAGAATTGCATTTTGTAAAATTTTTCTATAGGCTCTGTACTCTTTAAGACCAACAGATAATGTTGTGACTTGTAAGAATATCACATGGTTAAAATGGGCATGAGTTATTGGGATTGGGAGTAGGAAATGAACAGAAATTCAGATTTAGAGATGCCTGGGTAGCTCAGCAGTTGGGCATCTGCCTTTGGTTTCAGGGCGTGATCCTGGAGTTCTGGGATCAAGTCCCACATTGGGCTTCCTGCATGGAGTCTGCTTCTCTCTCTGCCTGTGTCTGCCTCTCTCTGTGTCTCTCATGAATAAATACATAAAATCTTAAAAAAAAAGAAATTCAGATTTAAAAAAATTCAGAGTTGTTTATAAAATCAGCTGAGCCAATACCACTTTACTATCCATGGAGTTTCAGATGAGAGTTTCAGGTGAATCGTGACTTGGAAAGACTAAGATTAATTTGATGTAGGCTTTCTATTGAATGGCTATTTAATATTGAGAAATCATTTTAAAATGTTCTATGACTCTTAGAAACGTATCTAGTGAAGACTAAAAAAGTCCTCAAGGATTTCTGTATCAGTTTGAAATTTGCTTTTAGTTATATCAACAGCAAAATGGATAATAATTTGAGGTTCTATTTCAGGATAGACTGAGTAATAAAATAAGCAAATGAAAATTGTAGCCAGCAGAAATTTTTGTTTATAAAAAAATCTCCAATCCCTAACCATTTGCTCAGCTATGTAAACTAGAGAGGAGGAATTTAATGGCCATGGAAAGAAATTGGAGGAGGAACCAAAGCTTTTATCTTGCCTGCCAATAGTTATATTCTTGTACTTATTTTGAGTCTATAGCATTAGACTTTGAGACAGATGAGGAAAGGAAGTAAAATGTAATAAAAGAAAGTTCACTATGGTTTCCTGCCTAGATCCTTCTGGTTTTACATTATTTTTTTGCCTAGGTTAACATTTAGAACTAAGCTTCGTTTATTTTTTATTATTATAAAAAAGCATATGCACATGATTTAAAAATATTCAAACAAAACAATATATCAATGAAAAGCAAATCTTCCTTTTGCTAGTCCTGCTCCCCAGACATAACCCCTCAACTGCTTCTTCTTTACCTTTTCAGAACATTTTTATGCATATACGTATACCTAACATTGTTTGGCCCTAACTACACAAATTATTATGGACTTTGATTTTTTTAACTAAACACTCTGTTTTGCTAGTTCCAAGTCAACACATAAGTGTGTACTTTATTCTTTGTAGCCATTACAAAATATTCCATTGTATGAATGAACTATAGTTTTTTCAACCAGTCCCCATTGCTAAACATAGATTTTATTTTTCTTTTTAATTACAAATGATTATTACTTATCTTTGATGTAGGAGAGTGAGATTAAAAAGATACCATTTTTCTTTTCATTGGCTTTATTCTGGCTTTTTAGCATAAAGTGTTTTTGTACATTGTCATTTTCTTAATTATACATAAAATATCATTATTTAATAACTAGCTTCTTAAGGCTGATTATGCATGGGATTTTGTATTTTTGTAAGGTCGAGAGTATGTATGATAGTTGTGAACTTGGTAGCACAGCTCTCTAGATAGAAGCTTTATTCCATTATACTACAAAAAAACACACTGTTTTGGGATAGATGGATGTCTGTATGGCACTGATGCTGAGCAGAGTGGCTTAAAATACGTAGTCCTCTATTGTTGCTCTTGTTTGTTGTTCCCTTCATCCTCACCCCTGGAGCCCATCTGTTTTGTGCCCCCAGCTGGAAAGTGGTACCCTACTGATAGGTACAGGGAGAAGATCACTTGAGTTTAAGCTTTTCTTTTCCTGAGCCCCTCTGTCCCAACACACACACACACATACACATAGACTAATGGACCTGTTTGGTAGATGGAGCTAGCATCTAGGATTTTGTCTAGAACAAATATAATGAGCTGAAGCAAATTATCCAAAAGATGAAGCATGAACAAAGGGAACTGTAGACTAGGGTTTCAACAGCATTCAAATAGGCATCTGCCAGAATGAGAAAGCACAGGTCCACTTTGAGTTAAAGGCAACGAGCTGTCGGGATTCCATTAGGCCAATGACTTCTCCTATGTCTTGCTCCATTTTTGGCCTCCTACTTTTCTCTTCTTCTTCATCTGTCTAATGGATAGCCACCATTTTAAACCTAATGAAGTCCCGTCTTCTTCATGAAAATGTCCCCACCACTGAGATCCTCGATGCACTGCCTTTCTCTGCATTCTGAGGAAACCATTATTTATAGTAACAGTTCCCAACTTGCATGTTGCCATAAAATCAGTTACATGATGTTTGCAATGTAAGAGCTATTTCCAGTAAGTTTTATTGATATCTTTATGGATTAGAACAGATTAGTAGCTACCCCACCTATATCTTGCCTTATCTCACACTGTGTTCTTTACCACTCTGTCCCTAAGTGTCCCACTTAAACCTGGCCCCCTCTCAGCCACATTGATCTGTGCTTCTCAGTTTTGCTCCTTTCCACCAAAGGCTTTGAACAACCTATGGTCTCTCTCTGGAGCACTATCCCATCACCTTTTCCTCCTCATTTTTACAATTTACTATAGTAGTTCCCCTATTACAAGGGAAACTTGATTGGTATTCCTGACAAATGCCCCTAGTTTATGTCCTCATAGCATTTCCTTTATAGCAGTGGCTTTGGCTAAAATTTTACATATAGGTTATTTGATTAATGTCTGTCTCTTCCACTAAATGGTAAACTCCATGAAGATAGAAGCCTTGACTATTTTTTTTTCTTCATTATGTCTCTTGGAAAAATATTTGTTGAATAGATAAATGAATTAATTAATTCATATTATAATGCCATTTTTTGTACTTGCCTTCCTTTGTTTTCTTAAGTAAGAAAGAAGGGGATGAATTAATACACCAAACTAGAATTAGATATTATTTTGGCTCATTTTTATCTAAGCCAAAGTCTGTTGGTTGAGAGTATGTTTTACAGATACATCTTGCTGGAAAGATATTTTTAAAACACTGCTTTATACTATTAATTTGACAATTATGTACTCCCCCAATTATATAGTGTTCTACTCCTTTTCCATCTAGATTATAAACTGGTAATACAAATAAATATAAAATATATGCATAGATGCATGCATGCATCTATGCATAAATAGCTATATATATATATATACATATATATACACACATATATATTTCCAAAGCTGCATCTGAAATACATATATTCAATATATACATGGTGTGTTGATTAAGTGCATCATCATTAGGCAGCCTGAGTTATACTTTGGCAATGATGCCACTCAATGGCTAGCAGTTACCTTAGGCAAGATACTTAGTCTCCCAGAGCCCCAATTTCTTCATTGTAAAAGAAAAATAATAGTATTACCCTGAATGGGTTGCTGTGAGAATTAAATGTGATTATGAGTTGGACTTAGTGCCTATCATAATAATGGCTGTTTTGGGGGTGTTTAGTAATTCTTATCTAAGGTAATAATTGGCCTTGACCTATTTTCAGTTCAAAGCTGCATACGGGGTAAGTCAACAATCGAAAATATAGCAAAAAAAAAAAAAAAAAAAAAGTAAGAATTCAGGAGAAGGGGCACCATTCCAGGAAATGACCTATAGTGATTACCTACTGACATCACCACCATCTCAATAGAATTTCTCTGCTGCTTGACTTGACTGAGTCTCACAGATTCTTTTTAAAGGTGTTGGAAACATTGCATTTACTCATGTTCTTTTCCTTTAACAAAAATGTTGACAGAGAGAAAAGGACAATTGGCTAGAAGTAGGCAGTGTTTAAAGTTGGCTGACTGCCTTGTTTTAAAGTGAAAAAAGAAACCAAACTGTAAACACCAGGCTAGCACAGCCGTACAGAATAATTTCACAAAAAAAAAAAAAAAAAAAAGAAATGCAGTTGCAAAACAGGGTAAACGTTTTTATGGTTGAATATAAGACATATATTAGGCTCCAAATGATCCTTGTTTCTATTGATTCTCCTGGGACAAACAGGATTCTCAGTTCCTAGGAAAGAGCAACAGATCCTTCTTCAGAACTGCATGAGTACTTAGAGGAGTCTTGCAAGCCTTATCATAAGCATACAAAGGGTGATTTTGCATTTGCCAATTTAAGTGATCAATTTATAATGGAGAAGATAGTGGGCTATAAAAGAGATTTTCATGATTTGAAATGAAAAACAAAGTTTGGCTGTTTGATAACCACAAGTATGCCACAACTCCAGAAACTTAGTTTCCATTATATGATAACATCCTTTTCTCCCATCCTGCCCCTGCATCCCATCAACCACAGCACAGCAAGAAACAAAACAAAACAAAACAAAATCCCATTTATATTTGGGCAAGTTGGAAGCTCCTTTCTATGGGAGATTTATCCATAATCAAATAATTTGAAGTAATTAAAAATTTTATAATATATTACTCAGGGTAAGAACATAAGTTCAGTACTAGATAATAAATGTGTCTTATTTATGAGAAAACAGGTACTTTTCCAGATTTAATTTATATATATATGTATATCTATATATATCTATATATATATAGATATACATATATACACGCACATATATAAAGAAACTCTTAACATATACAATCTTTATATGCACACATACAATCATTATGTTAAAACTTTGTATGTGTGTAGGTCAATATATATTAGCTTATTAGGTTATAGTTTGTTTTACATAGAATTTGTAATAACAAACTCTATATTTTCAGAAAATAAGGATCATGTCCATCTGTCATTCCTGAAATTAACTAAAAAACCTAATTGTATAACAATTGTTTTTTTTTTTATTTGTGTTCACATCATCTAAATGATTGGAATTCTGACCCTTTCCCCAGAGTAAGAGGCAATTCAGATTCTATGCTAATTGAGTCCTGTGAGTCTTATGAAATATCAGTTTTATTATAGGGAATTCTTTTCTCTGGGGCTTAACTAGGACCACCAAATGCAAAAATCTGAACCACACATATTTGAGAACCTCTAACGTCTCAAGATGAGTTAAGTAAGAGCAGTAAACTTTTAAAAGATGTGGGAAAATGAGCATAAATGACTTAAGAGTAAGATCTGTCTCCTTTCCTTCTAAAAAAAGTTTGTTGGCATTGCTGTTTAATATGTTACAACATTTGGAGCAACCACAGCAACTGCTCCAGTCAGAAGTTAAAGGTAAATTAAACATTGTTTCATCATACAGTATTAAGTAGATAGGACTTAAAAAATTGCTGCATATATCTTTTAGTCATATGGTATTAAGTCTGTATTATTACGCTGATGTTTTTCTCCTTTGTCTTTGAATATTTAGGACATTAAAAAAGTGAAATGTCTTTGCATTTCTCACATGATTAACCTTTTCTATCTCCTGTTAATATTTCTTCAATCTGTGTTCTGTTGATCAGTGTGACAGAATGAGTTAGCTGATATAGGCACCCTAGAGACTATATAGTCCAAACACCTCACCTTCTACAGAAGGAAATAGTCTCTCCCAGTAAATTCAGAGTTGGTTCCCTTTTTCTTATGAGATTCATATGTGGGTTATGAGTTAAGTCAGAGGAATATCATTGTTTCTACTGGCTGATGGTTAAGAGAGAAAGGATGGAGAAGTAAGTGACTTTAAGTCTCAGATGTTGGAGTAAAACCATGGTTGAAGGCAAATAATGTGAAATAAAATACACTGTTTTTTCATCTATTCTTTAAATTTTTTTTTAAATATAAGTATTCAAGTTTATTTTTTTTTAATTTTTTATTTATTTATGATAGTCATACAGAGAGAAAGAGAGAGAGGCAGAGACACAGGCAGAGGGAGAAGCAGGCTCCATGCACCGGGAGCCTGATGTGGGATTCGATCCCGGGTCTCCAGGATCGCGCCCCGGGCCAAAGGCAGGCGCCAAACCGCTGCGCCACCCAGGGATCCCCTATTCTTTAAAATTTTGTTTGAGAGCAATTGCATAGAATAATTGATTAGATCATATTCAGGAAGAGTCTCACAGGTTTTGGTGGGAAAAGAAACCATCTGGCCAATACTAGCAAGAGGATAATGCTTTCCAGTATTAAGTTTTTTGTTGGTTTGCTTGTTTTCAAGTAACAGTTACTGACTCTGGTAACTGAAGTGAAGAGGGGGGTTTATTGAAACAATGCTGTCATAGCGAATAGAATCAAAAGACTTGCTAAACGCCCAAACCTCTAGAAGGGTAGCACTTGGAGCAAGCAGTTCAGCGACTGGCACTCTAAGGTTTTGCCATTAGAGATTTTCAGTTTCAAAGTCTATTTTTCTGTGTCTTCATGTTAATGATCAAATGCTCCAGAGAAAGAATCTGATTGATACAAACTAGATCATGCATTTACCCTCACATCAATTAGTTATAACCAGGAGGAAGGTCAAGGCACTCATATGATATAGACTCAAAGCCCGTATTTGCATATTTGGCTATCCCTTGGGAAAGAGAAATCCCTGTGAGCTGGAGATGCACCACTTGTCATGTGCAATATCTCAAATGTGCTTAAAGATCATGAAAAAACAACTGACTGTGTAGTGCACACACACATACACACACACACATTCTCATGCATGCCCATACACACCTGATTCCAGATTGCAGAAAACAGAGCATAGTTTTGGTTCAGGATCGTATGCTAAGGCAAAAAAAGGAGCTAATATTTATTGGGTGTTTACAACGTGCTAAGCATAGTGCTAAGCATGACACATACATCATTTCATTTGATCCTCACAGTACCACTGAGGTGGGTAATGTTTTCATGCCCATTTTATAGAAGAAGCTGAAATGTTAGAGAAGTTGTATATCTTCAAATCAGAATTAACTAAGTGGGAGGAGTATCTGTATCCATCTTTGACTACAGAGCCCACAATTTTAGGGAGTCACTGACATTTCTCCAACTGAAAAAAAAAACCCACACTAGATGCGTACCACACTGAAATATAGTTGTTTACAGCTTTTCTCTTTTCCTAAGATTTAAGCAACTTGAGGACAGATTGTCTTATTTATGTCTATATTTAACACCTAGCAGAGTGCCTGATATAAATTAGGTGTTGTAATTAGTGTGAATGAATAAAAGAATAACTGAGTTTAACATTTGACCCAACCAGATATTAAGTTCTATTCTAATAATTCTCACAGTAGAATTAGCTAAACTTTATTGCTAGATGACATGTCGATTTCAAGAATCATTTGTTTAGGGCCTCCTGGGTGGCTTCATCAGTTGAGTGGCTGACTCTTGATTTCAGCTTGGATCATGATCTTAGAGTCCTAGGATGGAACCCCTCTGAGGGCTCCATGCTCAGTGAGGAGTCTGCTTCAGGATTCTCCTTCTCCCTCTGCCCCTTTCCCTGCTTTCTTGCACTCTCTCAAATAAATAAATAAATCTTCTTTTTTTTTTTAAGGAATCATTTGTTTAGTCCTTACTATCTTTAAGACAGATAGTCCTAGTGAGTGTATGTGAATATTCAAAGAAATGTAACACATATTGTCTCCTGTCAGAGGGCTTATAATTATTCAGTAATAAAATTCATAAAAACAAATGAAAATATTTGTTAAGTATTAAAACTGTAATACCATTAGGTGTACATAAATAATTTAGGGGTTTAGGGGAGCATGTTATATCAGAAACTAGGGGTATTGGGAAAAGTGTCATGGGGACATGGAACTCATGTGGGCATTGAAAATATTGGACAACTGGACAGAAGACATTTTAGGTGAGGAACAGCACTGGCAGCAGCACACTCTTAAGAAACTTTTGTGGCATTAATTTTTTATTGTTGTAAAATATACATGTTATAAAATTCCCATTTTAACCATATTAAAGTATATAGTTCAGTGGCATTATGAACATTCATAGTGTATGTTTGCGATATTTTTGGAAAACAATAATCTGACAAGTTCCAACCAATTACTTGCTGGAAATTCTCTTTAGACTCATGAAAATTTTGATTATATGCCATCATTTTCCCCAAACCCCCAACTCCAGCTTATTGTATGAAAAGTTACATCATGATTTTCATACCTGGAATTGCAGAATGGGTGTGCTTAGGAACAATGAAGTCAACATATGTAAGATAAACCATACCAGATGAGAGAGCAATGAAAACCCTGCTGAATAGAAGACCAGAGACCAGAATTTTTAACAATAGCTCTATTAATGACTGTGTTCTGTTGCTTATAGGGATAAACTTAGGCCAGTTATTTACATCCCTAAGATCCCTTACCAATGGCAAACCTCATGACTCCAAATATTTAAAATGGCTTGTAAAAGAATGCTCTGTGTTTTCTCTGAAAATGGGGAGTCATTCAGTCTTTGGACTAAATGCAGAGGTCAAAATAGTTATCTAGCTCAGCTGTGTGCTGCCTTTGACTCGGTTATGCTACCAAGACTTTGCCTTTGAGCAATTCTAATTTCAAAGTCAAGGCTACAGGCTACTTTCCTACTAATGTTCACTTCAGTTTGGTATCTATTTGTTGAGACTTAGTAAATCATCTAGCCAAAGAGGAGGAAAATTCCAACTTTTCAAGACTTAATATAATGAAGCATTACAAAAATATTAGTGAAACTCATACTATGGATATTCTAAGGTACAAAATCATTATCATTATTTTGGGACTATTAATATTTCAGATAACGGTGCTTGTAGATTATATATAATAATATATCATTTATGCTGGTATCCATACAAACCAATGACCACTTCATACATTCTATATTTTTATATGCTTTCTTCTTGAGTCGATGACTAATCGGAAGAGGCCCTTAGGCATTTAGAACCATTTATTAGGAAACTCTCAAAATTAATTACAAAATAGTGAGTTTTAAATGGTACCTGGGAGATGCAACAGACCTTTGAGGATCCCAAAGGTACCAAACTTCCTTGGAAGCAGGAAATAGCTTATAACTTATTTAACATAGTAAATAAAACATACAGACAATTAAAACATACAGCAAGAAAAATAAATTTGCCTCCTTTTCTTAGGTATTGGTAATTTTTTTTATAGTTGTGCCTTTTCAGAAGGAAATATGCCACAAAGGAATGATAATGATTTATAAGACATTTATAAATACTCTGCAATAGGTATGCTAGTTGGCAAATAGCTAAGATGATTCTAATACCTAATTTATTAGACACTGTTAAAAACAAGGGATGTTAAAAAATACTGGACTCTGAAAAGCACATTAACTTTGGGTATCTTTAAAAATGGATATTTAAAGTTATTTTAAAAATCATGATATATTTTTTAATATAGATATAATTCTATCTCCCCCCATTTAGCTACTTAGTGTTGTTGAGACAAGAACTGAGTTCCAGTCGTTAGAATGAAATATGTTTACAACTTTAGCCTAAAAACCTTGAAATAGTTTAGAATATGACTTTGTACCTATTTATTCCCAACTGATGCTTCTTTTGATAATGCAAACAAATGCTCTAAAGTACATAGAGGAGGGATGCCTGGGTGGCTCAGTGGTCCTGGGATTGAATCCCAAATTGGGCTCCCTTGCAGGGAGCCTGTTTCTCCCTCTGCCTATGTCTTTGTCTCTCTCTCTCTGTCTCTAATGCATAAATGAATAAAATCTTTAAAAAAAATAAAGTACACATAGGAATCCCCTCACAAGTAGACATCAAAGTTCTTAAACAGTCTTTTTTAAACCCCTGGATCTTAATGGCCCTTATCTCAGGGCTAAGAAGGATAGATGGAAGATTTCTGAACACCAGCAATGTGAGACTATTTCCTGCCTCTTCACTTCCAAGGGTTCTTCTTTCCCCCAGAGATTCTGTTTCTAAATATATACTAATGTCTTTTCCTTGCTCTATTACTTTTACTCCCTTTTATTAGAAGAACAACAACATGTTTAATTCAGAAAATGACTTTTAAGGTGCTCCACTGGGAAACATTTTTGTCAAGAAGTATAAGTCTGTGGTCATAAATTTATAGTGTGTGCAGCTGCCTTAATATTGATTAAGAATATATCTCTACACCTGCTTACATAAAATTATATGCATTCTTGTTGATATTTTGCAGTCACTGAAAGTTTTTATTCTCATTTTGAATGTTTTGTGTTTCAGTATAATTAATCAAGTTACTGTATGTATACGTAATAGTGCATATTAATTACATCATTCAGTGGAAAATGTCATTTTTATTATGTATTTTTCTCCTAATACCAGTGTTTTAAAAGAGTTGCACTGAAGAAGAGCTGCTTTTGGTATGTTTTCTGCTTGCCTATATATGCATAAAAGTTTTATTCTACTGTAAGTGCTCTGACATAAATACCATGTTGCCAAGAAATTGTTGCTTGGATATTTCCATTTTCATTCTGAGGCCACCAGAGCTTTTCAGTCCTAAACTCTACATCATTGTGGACATATTGCTATCTCCATCCTAAAATATTTTTATTGGCATTTTAACAAAATGAAAAAAAATATTTCACTGAAGAAAGGCCTAACTTTTCAGAGCAAAAGACTTCAGCTACTCATCTACAGCGGGATGTTTTGGCATACCATTTTTCATCGGTAAATTTTTTTTCTTCTGTAAAGTATGAAAGTGATCTTCTGTTTTGTAGAATTTATGTCCTTTCATCACTTTGGAAATAATAGGTGATCAGTGAATACTCAAATAAATAGATGAACAAATAGGATAATACAATTATGTTTAAGTTTGTGAAAAATTTTGCCTTGCCTGTTCTGACTTCAGATATATTCATGAATATTTTTCTCAATTTATAAATAGCATCTTTAATCTCCAGCAGATTTGGGAAAGATTCCTCACCCCACAGTTTTATTGAGAAATAATTGAATATATATCACTGTTTAAGTTTCAGGTGTAAGGCATGATGGTTTGACTTACATATATTATAGAATGATTACCACAAAAGGTTTAGCTAACACTCTTCTTCTCATACACATACAATAAAAAGAAAAGAAAGGAAGAAATGGGAAAAAAATCTTTCTTGTAATAACTTTTTAGGATTTACTCTCTTAGCAACTTTCCTATACCATAAAGCAGTGTTACCTATAGTCATCGTATTTTACATTACATTCCTAGTCCTTACTTATCTTACAACTGGAAATTTGTAACTTTTCGCTATCCTTCAATATTCTCTCCCCATTTTGAGTTAATTTCTGTGACTAGTGTAAGATATGGGTCCAGTTTCATTCTTTACATGTGAATATCCAATTATGACAACACCATTTATTAAAGAGATTGTCTTTTCTCTATTTAGTATTTTTAGCTCCCTTGTCAAATATTAGTTGACCATGTAAACTCTTGGGGTTACTTCTGGGCTCTTCATTTTGTTCCATTGATGGTTTCTCTCCTTTTATGCTAGAACTATACTGTTTTTGATGACTATAGATTTTTCTAAATTTTTTGTTTTAATTCCAGTAGTTAATATACATTATTATATATTAGTTTCAAGCATACAATACAGTGACTTAACAATTTTATGTATACTCATGCTCATCATGATAAGTGTACTCTCTCTCTCTTTTTAAAGACTTTATTCATTTGTTCATGAGAGGCACAGAGAAAGAGTCAGAGACATAGGCAGAGGGGAGAAGCAGGTTCCCTGTGGGGCGCCTGATGCAGGACTCTATCTGGGATTCCAGGATCACACCCTGAGCCAAAGGCAGATGCTCAACCACTGAGCCACCCAGCTGTTCTAAGTATACTCTTTAATACCTATTAGCTAATTCATCCATCCTCCCACCCACCTCCCCTCTGGTAGCCATCAATTTGTACTCTGTAGTTAAGAGTCTGTTTCTTGGTTTCTCTCTTTCTTTTTATTTTCCCTTTGCTCATTTGTTTTCTTTCTTAAATTGCATATGAGTGCAAGCATATGGTATTTGTCTTTCTCTGACTGACTTATTTCACTTAGTACTATACTCTCTAGCTCCATCCAGGTTGTTGTAACAGGCAAGATTTCATTCTTTTTATGGCTGAATAATATTCCATTATATGTCTGTGTGTTGGGTAAGTATATATGTGTCTCTGTCTCCATTCTTTATCCAGTCTATGGATGGACACTTGGCTACTTCCAATGGCTATTATAAATAACACTGCAATAAACATAGGGGTACATATATCTTTCCAAATTAGAGTTTTTGTATTATTTGGGTAAATACTAGTGTGATTACTGGGTTGTAGAGTAGTTCTATTTTGAATTTTTTGAGGAAACTCCATACTGTTTTCCACAATGTCTGCACCAGTTTACATTCCCACCAGTAGTGCATGAGGATTCTTTTTTTTCCACATCCTCACCAACACTTGTTTCTTGAGTTTTTGATTTTAGCTGTTCTGACAGCTGTGAAGTGGTATGTCATTGTAGTTTTGATTTGCATTTTCTTGATAATGAGTGATGTTGAACACCTTTTCATATGTCTGTTGGCCACCTGGATGTTTTCTTTGGAGAAATGTCTGTTCATGTCTTCTGCCCATTTTTAAATTAGATTATTTGTTTTTTTAGGTGTTGAGTTGTATCAGATCTTTATATATTTTGGATACTAAGTCTTTATTGGATATTTGGATGCTAATCCTTCATTTGCAAATGTCTTCTCCCATTTAATGGGTTGTCTTTTTGTTGATTTTTTTTTCCTTCACTCTGCAGAAGCTTTTTATTTTGATGTAGTCCCAATAGGTCATTTTTGCTTTTATTTCCCTTGCCTCAGGAGACATAGCTAGAAAAATGTTGCTACAGCTGATATCAGAGAATTACTACCTGTGCCCTCTTCTAGGATTTTTATAACTTTAGGTCTCACATTTAGGTTTCTAATACATTTTTAGTTTATTTTTGTGTATGGTGTAAGAAAGTGGTCCGGTTTCATTCTTTCGCATGTAGTTGTCCGATTTTTTCAACACCATTTGATGAAGAGACTGTCTTTTTATCATTAGGTATTCTGGCCTCCTTTGTCAAAGATTAACTGACCATATATACTTGTGGATTTATTTCTTGGCTCTCTATTCTGTTCTATTGACCTATGTGTTATTTTTGTGCCAGAATCATACTGCTTTTGATTACTATATTTTTTTTAGTATAACTTGAAATCAGGAATTGTGATTCCTGATGCAGTGTCTTTTGTGGTTCCATATAAATTTTAGGATTGTTTGTTCTAGTTCTGTGAAAAATGCTGTTGGTATTTTGGTAGGGATTGCATTAATTCTGTAGATTGATTTAGGTAGTAGGGACATTTTAACAATATCTGTTCTTCCAATTCATGAGCATGGGCTATCTTTCCATTTGTGTTATCTTCAATTTCTCTCATCAATTTTTTTATAGAGTACAGCTGTTTCACTTCCTTGGTTAAGTTTATTCCTAGGTATTTTATTATTTTTGCTATGGTTGTAAATGGGATTTTCTTAATTTCTCTTCCTGTTGCTCTGTTATTAGTGTATAGAAATACAAAAGATTTCTGTACATTGATTTTGTATCCTGTGACCTTACTGCATTTATTTATCAGTGCCAGTAGTTTTTTGGTAGAGTCCCCAGGGTTTTCTATATAGAGTATTATGTCATTTGCAAATACTGAAAGTATTACTTCTTCCTTACCAATTTGAATGCCTTTTATTTCTTTTTGTCATCTGATTGCTGTAGCTAGAACTTCTAGTATTTTGTTGAATACAAGTGGTAAGAATAGACATACTTGTCTTGCTCCTGATCTTAAGGGGGAAGATCTCAGTTCTTCCTCATTGAGTATGATGTTCACTGTGGGTTTTTCATATAAGGCCTTTATTATGTTGAGGTATGTTCTCTTTATGTTCACTTTGTGGAGAGTTTTTATAATGAATGGATATTGTACTTTGTCAAATGCTTTTCCTGCATCTGTTTAAATGATCATATGGTTTTTATCTTTCTCTTATTGATGTTATGTATCGTATTGATTGATTGACAAATATTGAATCCTTGCATCCTGGGAATAAATCCCACTTCATCATGGTGAATTATCTTTTTAATGTATTGTTGGATTTAGTTTACTAATACTTTGTTAAGGATTTTTACGTATATGTTCATCAGAGATATTGGCCTGTAGTTCTCCTTGTGGTGTCTTTATCTGGTTTTGGCATCATAGTAACACAGGCCTTGTAATATGAATTTAGTAGTTTTCCTTTTTCTTCTATTTTTTGGAATAGTTTGAGAAAAATATATATTAATTCTTTAAACGTTGAGTAGAATTCCCCTGTGAAGCCGCATAGTCCTGGACTTATATTTGTTGGGAGTTTTTTGATAATTGATTCAATTTTATTGCTAGTAATTGGTTTGTTTGAATCATCTATTTCTTCTTGATTCAACTTTGGCAAGTTATATGTTTCCATTTATTAATTTCTTCTAGGTTGTCCCATTTGTTAGCAAATAATGTTTCATGATACTCTTTTATAATCTATTGTATTTCTGTGGTATTTGGTTGTTATTTTTCCACTTTCAAAGTAAGAACTTCATTTATTTGAGTCCTTACTTTTTTTTTTAAATGAGTAAAGCTAAGGATTCATCAATTTTGTTAAACTTTTCAAAGAACCAGCTCCTTTCATTGATATGTTCTATTAATTTTTTAGTTTATATTTCATTTATTTCTGCTCTAATTTTTATTATTTCCTTCCTTCTACTAGTTTTTGGTTTTGTTTGTTCTTTTTTTTACTGCTCTCTTAAGTGTTAGGTGAGGTTGTTTATTTGAGATTTTTCTTGCTTCTTGGGGTAGGCTTGTATTACTATAAATTTACCTCTAAGAACAGTTTTTTGCCACATCCTACAGATTTTAGACTGTTATGTTTTCATTTTCATCTTTCTCTATGTATTTTTTAAATTCCTCTTTGATTTCTTGGTTGACCTATTCACTGTTTTGTACCACGTTATTTAACCTCCATGTATTTTTGCTCTTTCCAGATTTTTTTCTGGTAGTTGATTTCTAGTTTCATAGCATTGTGGTCAGAAAAGATGCATGGAATGACTTTGATCCTTTTTTAATTTTCTAAGACTTGTTTTGTGTCCCCAAATGTGTTCTAGTCTGGAGAATGTTCCATGTGCAGGTGTGTGCACCTGTGTTCTGCTGTTTTAAGATGGAATGTTCTGAATATATCTGTTTAATCCATCTGGTCCAGTATGTCATTCAAAACCACGGTTACTCTGATTTTCTGTTTGAGTAATCTGTCCACTGATGTAAGTGGGGTGTGAAAGTTTCCTACTAGTATTGTATTATTATTGATTATTTCCTTTATGTTTGTTATTAACTGGTTTCAGTATTTGGGTGCTCCTATGTTGAGTGCATAAATATTTACAATTGTTATATCTTCTTGTTGGGTTGTCTCCTGGATGGTTATATAGTATCCTTTGTCTCTTGTTACAAAATTTATTTGAAAATCTCTTTTGTCTGATTTAAGTATTGGTACCCTGGTTTTCTTTTCACTTTCATTTGCATGATAAATGCTTCCCATCCTATTACTTTCAATCTGCATGTATCTTTAGCTCTTATAAACAGCATATAGGTGAGTCTTGTTTTTTTAATCATTCTGTCACCCTATGTCTTTTGATTGGAGTATTTGATCCATTTACTTTCAAAGTATCATTGATAGGCAAATATTTATTATAGTCATTTTGTTATTTATTTTGTGATTGTTTTTGTAGTTCATCTCTGTTCCTTTCTTCCTTGGCTCTCTTCTCTCAAAATAAGTTGGATTTCTTTAATGATATACTTGGATTACTTTCTCTCTTTTTTGCAAATCTATTGCTGGTTTTCGATTTGTGGTTACCATTTGGCTTATATGTAATATCTTCAGAATATAGCAGTCCATATTAAGTTGATTTATCCTCATGCAGGCTCCCTGGTGTAGGGGTATGTTTCTCTCCCTTTTCTGTGCCTGCAGTGTCCCTCCTTCCTGTGAACAGTCCTGAGACTCCATTCCATTCCCAAGTGGGTCTCTGCCCTTCTTACCCTTTTAGATGTGGCCTCTTCTCTGCATTTAGTTGTGGAATGTATCCTGCCAATATTTGGATGGTTTTCTGGGTTGTTTATACTGATGTGAGTGTTATCAAGTTGTATCCATGAGATGAGGTAAGCCCAGTATCCTCCTACTCCATCATCTTCCACTGAACAAAAGAGATGTCTATTGAGGACTATAGCTTTATAGCATAGCTTGAAATCAGGAAGTTCCATGTCACCTGTTTTATCCCTTTTTCTCAGAAATTCTTTGACTCTTCAGGGTTTTTTAAATATAAATTTTAGGAGTGTTTTTTCTATTTCTCTAAAACATGCCATTAGGGGCCCCGGGGTGGCTCAGTCAGTTAAGAGTCTGAGCCCCATGTCCACTCCCTGCTCAGTGAGGAACCTGCTTCTCCCTCTCCCTCTGCAGCTTCCCTTGCTTGTGTTCTCTTTCTCTGTCAAATAAATAAATTTAAATAAAATCATTAAAAAATAAATAAAAAATAAAACGTGTCATTGGAATATTGATAGGGATTGTATTGAATCTATAGATGACTTTTGGTAGTATTGACATTTTAACAATATGAGTTCTTCCAATCCATAAACATGGGATACATTTCCATTTATTTATATCTTTGATTTATCTCATGAATGTCTTATAGTTTTCAGAGTAGAGATCTTTTACCTCCTAAGTTAAGCTTATTCCTAATCATTTCATTGTATTTGATGCTATTGTAAATGGTATCAGTTTCTTTATTTCTTTTTTCAGATAATTCATTTTTAGTAGTATAGAAACAGTACTGATATTTGTATGTTAATTTTGTATTCTGTAACTTGAATGTATTTAATCGATTAAATCTAGACATTTTTTTGAGTCTTTAGGATTTTCTGTCTATAAGATCATGTCATCTGCAAATAAAGACTATTGTACTTTTTCCTTTCCAGTTCTGAAAGTTTTTATTTCTTTTAC
The DNA here is from genome assembly GCF_018345385.1 of Vulpes lagopus. Lineage (NCBI taxonomy): Eukaryota > Metazoa > Chordata > Mammalia > Carnivora > Canidae > Vulpes > Vulpes lagopus. The sequence goes on along the minus strand of NW_024570598.1, from coordinate 171,476 downwards.
TTGTTTATTGCTCTAGCTAGTACTTCTAATACTATACTGAATAGGAATGGTAAGAATGGACACCCTTGTCTTGTTTCTGATCTTAGAGGAAAAGCTTTCAATCTTTCACCATTTGAGTAGGACATCAAATTTGGGTTTGTCATATATGGCTTTTACTATGTTGAGAATTGTTGAGTTTTCTTATGCTTTCTATGCCTAATTTGTTAAGAGCTTTTTTTAAAAAAACCGTGAATGGATGTTGAATTTTGTCAAATAACTAAGATAAGCATATGATTCTTTTCTTTAATTCTATTAATGTGATGTATCACATTGATTGATTTGCATATATTGAGCCATCCTTGCATCTCAGAGCTAAGTCTGATCTGACTTATCATGATCATCATGGTGAATAAAATTTTTAGGTGGTGCTGAGTTAATTTACTAGTATTATATTGAGAATTTTTACATCTGTATTCATCGGATATTGACCTGTAGTTTTCTTTTCTAGTGTATTTTTCTGGTTTTGGTATCAGGAATACTGACATTATAAAATGAGTTTGGGAATGTTTCCTCTTCTTCTAGTTTTTGGAAGAATTTGAAAAGGATTTATATGAATTCTTCTTTAAATCTTTGGTAATATTGACCAGTGAAGCCATGTGATGCTGGCCCTCTCTTTGTTATATTTTTTTTATTACAGATTCAATACCTGTACTCCTTACTAATACAGGTATCCCTTACCTTTTGAAAGCTTGCATTATACCACTTTCCTTTTATGAAAGACATATATTAGTATCTGATTTTTTACTAATCAAAAGAAATCCAAAGGGGATTTTTGGTTTTATGAAAAAAGCTGTTACATACTATATTGTAGGTCTTTTCTGCTCTAATCTTTATCATTTCTTTTCTTCTGCTAACTTTGGCTCAGTTTGCTCTTCTTTTTCCAGTTCCTTAAGGTAGAGAGTTAGGTTATTTATTTGGAATTTTTCTTGCTTCTTAATGTACATTTTTATTGCCATAAATTTCCCTTTTAGAACTTTTATTTTCATTTGTCTCAGGAAACTTTTCATTTTCCCTTTAATATTTTCTTTGATCCAATGGTTCTTCAGGAGAGTGCGGTTTAATTTCTATGTATTCGTGAGTTTTCCAGTTGTCTGCTTGTTATTGTTTTCTAGTTTCACACCATTGTGGTCAGAGAAGTTAGTCTTCTTGAATTTTTAAGACTTGTTTTGTGGCCTAACATATAATCTATCGTAGAAAATGTTTCATGTGTGCTTTAGGAGAATGTGTGTTCTGCTGTTGTTGGATAGGGACAGCCTGAGTGGCTCAGTGTTTTAGTGCAGCCTTCGGCCCAGGGCATGATCCTGGGGTCCCAGGATTGAGACCCGTGTCAGGCTCCCTGCATGGAGCCTGCTTCTCCCTCTGCCTCTCTCTCTCTCTCTCTTTGTGTCTCTCATGAATAAATAAATAAAATCTTAAAAAAAAAAAGAATGTTCTGTATATGTATGTTAGGTCCATTTCATCAATAATATTCAAATCACTGTTTCCTTTTTGACTCTCTGAATGATTTATCCATTATTAAGAGTGGGATATTAAAATTCCTAACTATTATTGTTAGGAAATGTTTGTATGTGTAATGTGTACTGTTTTTCTCTCTTTAGTTTTGTTACGTTTTGCTTTATATATTTAGGTACTCCAATGTTGGATGCATAAACAATCTACAGTTATTTTATCTTCTTGATGTATTGACCCCTTTATCATTACAGAATGACATCTGTGTCTTCACCACTTTTAAGATTAAAGTCTATATTATCTGATATAAGTATAGCTACTCCTACTGTTTCTGCTTATCATTTGCTTGAAATGTCTTTTCCCATCCCTTCACTCTCAGGTTATGTGTGTCTTTAAGGCTAAAGTGAGTCATTTATAGGCAGAAACATATGGTTGAGTTTTTTTGTTTTTGTCCATTCAGCTATTCTGTCCCTTTTAATTGGAGAATTTAATCTGTTTATGCTTAAAATGATTAATGATGGGTAAGAACTTACTATTGCCATTTGTTTGTTATTTTCTGGTTGTTTCCTAGATCCACTGCTCCTTCTTTCTAATTGTGCTATCTTTTTTTGTGTGTTTTGATGTCTTTTTATATCAATATGCTTTGACCTCTTTATCATGTTCTTTTGTGTAATTCTATAAGATATTCCTTTCTGGTTACCATGAAGCTTACATAAAGTATCTTAACCTTATAATACACTATTTTAAACTGATAAAAACTTAACTTCAATAGAATATATAAACTTTACACTTTACTTCTCCTCCATCTCACATTTTAGGTTATTGCTGTTACAATTTACATGATTTTTATATTGTGTAACTAATAACAGATTATGGTTATTTTTTATTACGTTCACCTTTTTGCTTTTAAACTAGAGTTACAGTGAATTATGTATCATTACTACCATATTGCAGAATCTAACTGTAACTATGTATTTCCTTTACCAGCGAGATTCACACTAGGTTTTTATGTTTTTATGATGTTCATCTACGTTATTTTACTTCCACTCAAAGAACTCCCTGTAGCATTTCTTGTAAGGCAGGTCTAGGGGTAATGAATTCCTTCAGCTTTTGTTTGCTTTGGAAAGTCTTTATTTTTCTTTTGTTTCTGAAAGATAGCTTTGCCATGTATAGAATTTTTGGTAGACAGTATTTTCTTTCATTATTTTGAGTATGTTATATGTCATCCCATTCTCTCTTGGCCTAAAAAGTTTCTGTTGAGAAATCCAGCAATAACCTTATGGAGATTTCTTTGTATGTAAGTTCTCTCTTTCCTTCTGGTACTCTTAAAATTATTTGTCTTTGACTTTTGGCAACTTAATTATAATTTTTCTCAGTATAGTCCTATTTGGGTTCAACATATCTGGCATCTTTGGGGCTCATAGATTTGTATGTACATTTCTCTCTCCAGGTTTTGGAAGTGTTCAGCCATTGTTGCTTTAAATATGCTTTCTATTTCTTTCGCTTTCTCTCTCTCTCTTTTTAAATTCCCATAATGGGAATATTGTTTCATTTCACTGTGTCCCATAATTCCCATAGGCTTTTTTCATTCTTTTTACTTCTCTGACTGGGTAATTTCTAATGTCCTTTCTTCCAGTTGCTGACTGTTTCTTCTGCATGGTCAAAGATATTTTTTGAAACTATTGAATTCTTCAGTTAAATTATTATATTTTTCAACCCTAGGATTTCTTTTTTTTTTTTAATCTTTTTTTTTTTTTAAGAATTTTATTTTATTTATGATAGTCACAGAGAGAGAGAGGCAGAGACACAGGCAGAGGGAGGAGAAGCAGGCTCCATGCACCGGGAGCCCGATGCGGGACTCGATCCCGGGTCTCCAGGATCGCGCCCTGGGCCAACGGAAGGCGCCAAACCGCTGCGCCACCCAGGGATCCCAACCCTAGGATTTCTATTTGTTTTTTTTTGTTGTTGTTGTTTTTGGATGGTTGCTATTTCCTTATCAAACTTCTCATTTTGTTCATGCATCGTTTTCCTAATTTAGTTTAGTTGTCTGTATTTTCTTGTAGTTCACTAATCTTCCTTAAGAGGGTTATTTTGAAGTCTTTGACACTTCACAGACTTCCATTTCTTTAGGGTCAGTTATTAGAGTCTTACAAGATTCATTTTCTCATGTCATATTTACCTGATTTTTCATGCTTTTTAATTCTTTATATTGGTATCTGTCCATTTAAGTAATTAGACGTCCCTTCTAGATTTTACAGGTTTGCTTTATCAGAGGCAGTTTTTTCACCAGTCACCTGTTTGGCCTTTTTGATGTCTGCTATTGTCCTTATGTACATGGGGCCTGCAATTATAGCCTGTTTTGGGGTGAATCAACTAGTTGGGCTCTGAGGATGAGAATGGGGATTTTGCCTCTATCTGAGAATAGTTAGATAGGACTACTGGCTTGGTTCTCTACCACTAGGCTATAGGATGAGCTTTGTGACTGCCTGGATTTCAGATCAAACTCCTAGATGTTCAGCATTGGGTACTATATTCAATGATAGATGGGATTATGAGTTAGTTTCCCTACCCTGAGGGACAACAGGATGAGACCGATGGCCTATATAGCTCATTGTTTGGGGACCTGAGTCAGTCCAGAGTATGCACTGAATTTCCTGGTCAGGTGAATCCACCAGGTTTGCTCTGCAGATGACAGAAGTCACAGTTTTCTCTTTTCAAGGGCAGTTAAATGGACTATTCAGCTTTCTACATGCTCTGGTTAGGTTTCCTTTTTGGACAGCCTGAAGGCTGTAATCAGTGATGAGGAGGGCTACTAATTAGATTCCCCACCCAGGTATAGTGGGAGAAGCAGCTCTAAAGTGGAGAAAGTGTAATGAAACTGATGAATCACTGAACTCTACCTTTGAAACTAATAATGTATTATATATTAATTAATTAAATTTAAATTAAAAAGTGAAGTGGGGGAAGCTTCTTATTTATTGTCTTAACTCAAGTTGACCTTTGCTCAAATTTCCCTCACTGAACAGGGACACTGGCTTTGCTCTGCACTCTGTTGGTTCTGCCTATCTTCAGCTTGAATGCCACTGAGCCACACAGCTTTCAGGAGTTGTTGTCAGCAGTTCTGAGCAGACGGAGCCACAAGGCACTCTCCACAGTGGGTGGAGCTGTGTCTCAGCTCCCTTGGTGGGGGGGGCACTCCAGGCTACTCTCAATTTCCCAAATAAGGTCTCTGGATGGAAACCTCCAGGTAGCCTCAGTCTTGGCTATGAATTAAAACTTGTACTTGTACTTGTTTATAGCATGGGAATACTCCATGCACAGTACTAGCCTTGTTCTGGGGGCTATCAGCTCTGTTGCCCCCATCTCTCAGTTCAAGCACTGGTGGGTCACACTGCTTCCAGGAATTGTCACCAGTCCTTCTGTTAAAATGAAACCAGAAGTCATATTCCATATTCAGTAAGGCTGTGATTTAGCTCTTTGCCTGGGTATGGGCAAACTGGGCTCTACAGCCAGCGAAACTCCTCAGTTGAGGATCTGAATCAGGCAGATCTTTTTTTTTTTTTTTTAATTTTTTTTATTTATCTACGATAGTCACAGAGAGACAGAGAGAGAGGCAGAGACACAGGCAGAGGGAGAAACAGGCTCCATGCACCGGGAGCCCGACGTGGGACTCGATCCCAGATCTCCAGGATCGCGCCCTGGGCCAAAGGCAAGCGCCAAACCACTGCGCCACCCAGGGATCCCTGAATCAGGCAGATCTTTACCCTGCTGAGTTCTCTGGTCAGAATGTACCCCTGACTTAGTTCTGCTGATGAACAAAACTGCTGATTGGGATTACTATTGGGCCTTGTAGGTATGAACGTGGGCTGCCAAGATCCAAGTGCTGGTTTTTGGAAGTCCCTCTCCTCTTCTCCATCATAGTCAGATTCCCAGCGGTTGAGCTGCACAGATTCCCCTACATTGCCTGTAGTATAAGATCAGAGTAGGAGACCCCACAGAGTGACCCACAGTCCTGGGGGTAGGAGCTGGTTCTTTCCCCCAGCCTTTCTCTTTTCCACTAGAGGAACTGGAGGTTCAAAGGAAACCACTCGGGACGCCCAGGTGGCTCAGCGGTTGAGCTCTTGCCTTTCAAGCCCAGGGTGTGATCCTGGAGTCCTCGGATCGAGTCCCACATCAGGCTCCCTGCATGGAGCCTCCTTCTCCCGCTGCCTGTGTCCCTGCCTCTCTCTCTCTCTCTCATGAATAAAAAAAAAAAAAAAAAAAAAGACAAAGGAAACCACTCTACATGGTACTGTGCTGGACTGAGGCAGGAGCAATGTAGTTCATATGTAGCCATTTCTCTTACCCTTCTAATGCAGTCTGTCTTGGTCTCTGTGGTACAGGTGTTGCTTCAGCTTCACCCCCATGTTCTAAGTTTCTCTCAGTAGTGTGCTGCTCTTGAATAGATGTTCACTGTTCTTGTGATGAGGGGTGAAGTCAGAAACAAGCTATGTTACCATATTCGTGACATCACTATCCCTGCTTTTCTAATAGTGAGTTTCTGAGCCTAAAATAAAGAATTCTTATCTCCTTTAAGGAAACTGAATATTAGTGAATATTTTTTTTTCTCACTGCCTAAGCATCTCAACACAATGCAATAAATGACATCAGTGAAATTAAACATAACACAGGAGTGCCAATGGTGCAGTCATAGTGGAAGGACATGCACAATAAAAATTTTAACCAAAAAGTGGAAATAAAGCTGGTATGTTCATCAGAATAAATGGTCTGATTTACAAGAATGGGTTAGCAAGAAACATTCACAAAAGAGTCTGGCCTCTTATACATCAGCAAGCAACAAGACTTTAATGTTAACAGTATGATTCTTATAACTTGATGATTGGCTGGGAATGCTTTGCAGTGGAGATCTGCAGGGTTGCACACTTTTTCTCTGCTACTGCCTCCTTCTTTCTAATTCATACCTCTTACTGATGTAAAATTATGTTTCTTTTTCTTTCACTTTTAATGGGTGAGGGAGTAATGTGACTTTTTCTTAATAAAGACTGAATCGCTCACATTTAGAAAAGAAAAGAAAGTTCCTGAGATTATGCTGCTGAGGGTGGGGGATACAGGGACAACTAGTGCTTCTGGCCTGAGGATATCTTGTGAAAGAAGGTGTGGATAGAGGTGCTGATGAGAAGTCCTGTCTGCAGGAAGGGCTGCATGATGCTCACCCACAGGGGCTGGGTGAGCCATTATTCATTATGGATTCTCATAATTAACTATCACCACCAATATGCATTGGCAAAGCAAACCCAAGGTAAGAATGGTGTGCTATTACCTGTGCACCTCATTTTTATTTTTATTGGGGAAAAATTGTATATGCAAAAGCATACATAAAATATATCTATACTGTTTAAGGAATAATAAAAACAATTTTGAAGCTGAATATACAAGGCAAAGAAATGGAACTCTAGCAGTACCTTAGATTACCCCTCCCTGATGACATGTCATCTCTACAATCTGTTTCCCAAGAGGAAATGTATTCCTGATTTTATGTAAAATATCGTGTTGCTTTTCCTATGTTTTACACTTTATGAATAAACCTATAAACATAAATTAAATTAACCATGTGGTTAAATATATTTTTAACTTTTTAAACTAACAAAATATAAAATTAATATCCAATGCTGGTAAAGATTTGAACAAATTGAAACTTATTATGCTGACAGTATAATGTTAAACAGTATTATGTTAAACAGTACTACAACTAATCTCCATATGTCCTTATATTTTTCCATCTCTCTTATGTTATCAAAAATACATAATCATATTTTTTGTATTTATTGCTTTCCTTGCACGTTATAAAATTTATCTACTTTCTTACAAAGTTTAATACATAAAGCCCTATATGTGGTACTATATTTTACAGATATAAATCTACTCTGACAAAAAGCAATTTGGAAATAAATATTAAAAACCATAAAAACTTCATATCCTTGCACTATTAATTTCACTTTTGGGAATTTATCTTAGAGATATGTGGAGGTTTTTCCTAAAAAGGAGTAAAGTTATATGGTAAATGTTTTCATTGTAGCATTATTTATGTTTTCTAAAAGTTGAAATAAGCTAAATGTGGAATAGGGAAGCAGTTAGATAAACTGGAGCTATTTCCTTTCATTCATTTCTTTTGCAGCAATGACACATAAAAGTATAAAGACCACATAAAAATATGCGAACATTTGTGATTTAATGTTAGGTAAAAACATAAAGCAAGATATACAACTTATGCATTACTATATAGAAGAGCACATAAAAATGCTTAGTAGGTAAAATCATCGAATTTTCTTTCATTTGGTTCTGGAAAATCAGCTACCTTTGCCATATTCATAAATTCTCTATAACATTGTAGGAACTTTACAATTTACATTTAAGAAAATAAAATAGATGTAGGTCATCTCCAGTAGAAACTTTGAAAAACATTATGTCTCAAAGAATAAATTAAAATTATTTTTTATTTTCTGAATGAAATAGGGAGAGTGCTTTACATACAGTTGTTGAGACTCAAATATTTATTTGACTGTATAATGATTAAAATTATGAATTTACCTTTAAATTAGGAGTTTTTGAATACAATTATTGGTTACATTAAGACTTAACAAACAGTTTCTCTTTTTAAAGAATCTTTTCAGAGAAACTAAGATTCTGTAGAAACAAAACAAATGAGCAAAAGGAATAAGAATTGAGTTTGAATTATAGTCTGCAAAGAAAGGAACTTAGTTTCATTTCCAATGTAAGTTTTTCTATTTTAAATAAAAACTAAATATTTTGAGTATGCTTGTACATTAAAAATATATATATATCTGGGGCTCCTAGGTCGCTCAGATGGTTGGGCATCTGCCTTAGGCTCAAGTCATGATCTCAGTTCTGGGGTGGAGCCCTGTGTTGGGCTCCCTCCTCAGTTGGGAACCTGCTTTTCCCCCTCCCTCTGCCTCCCCCATCCCCTGCCCCAGGCTCCTACTCTCTCTCTTTCTCAAATAAATAAATAGAATCTTTAAAAAAATAAAAATAAAAATAAATTTCCTTTTAACTAACTCTTGATTATGTGGCCAGTTTTACCAGTCTAGTTTGTATTTTATAAAGGGGTTTCTACTCTATTCATTTACTTTGATATTATCAACAGCCTCTGCACTCTAAATATAATTTTATGGAGGTAATAAATAGAGCTTTAATAGTAACATAGTTTATCTGTTGTGTTCAATCCTTTCTGAACAAAGTATGCAGTAATAAAGTATCATTTATCAGAAAAATGTTAAATTTAGGCATAAGTTATTTTTACAATATGAATAAGGTTCTGCTTTATCATTTCAAGTTTCCTTAAAGCTATATATGGGTCCTTCATATAAATTGTACAATGAGAAACATTAGTAAATATTTTATTTTATTTATTTATTTTTTGAGAAACATTAGTAAATATTTTAAAAAACTAAGTAAAAGGGACACCTGAGTGGCTCAGTGGTTGAGCGTCTGCCTTCAGCTCAGGGTTTGATCCTGGGGTCCTGGGGTTGTGTCCCACATTGGGTTCCCCATGAGGAGTCTGCTTCTGCCTCTACCTATGTCTCTGCCTCTCTCTCTATGTCTCTCATGAATAAATAAATAAAATTAAAAAAATAAAAAGCTAAGTAAGAAGTGATCCTTTGTTGCTCAGAAGGAAGTTGTGATCCTATATTTGAAAACAGATATTGAAGTTCAGAAATGTGATGGCAATGATCTTAGCAAGTACACTTGTAGAAGATTGAGTCTGAAAATAAGTTTAAATATAAAGCTTATAATATTTGATACATAGTGGAAATAGAATGCATACTAATATTGTATTTAAAAGAACAATGATTGCATGTTATAATTTGTATTTTTATGCTATCTTTATTTCATAAAAAAACAAGTAAAGACAGAAACCTCAAATTATATCAATAAGTTACACTGCAACCATAACTAAACAAATAAAAATGCTATGATAAAGAATTGTTATTTTGGAGTTTCTAAGGATTTTACCAAGATGGTGAGATAGGTGGTTCTTGACTTTCTCCTCTCCCACACATGTACCAAGTATACAGCTACACACAAGTCAATTCACTCTGAGAATTATCCAGAAACTGGCTGAGTGACTCCTACACATCAAGTGACAAAAATACCCACATCCAAATGGGTGGGAAAGGCCTTTCTTGGTGGGAAAGGCCGAGATAAATTCTCACCATAGACCCCACCCCTGGCACAGCGCCTTATAATCAGGAGAGAACTTTTAACTCTCAATTTCTCCCTAAGGAGCAAAAAGTTTGGACTGTACATCTAGTGCCCCAACTTGTAAGGCTGCCACCTGAAGGGCAGGTCCCCAGATCACTTAGCGCTGATAGCCAGTGAGGCTGGGCATTTATGAGTCCCACAGGACCGTGTTAAACAAAGAAAATCAATTTTTAAGTGGGCACACAAGCACATTCAACAGCTATGCCTCCTGGGCTTAGCAAAGAGAGAGCAGATAATCAATCGATCAATCAATCAATCAATCCTATCTCCTAGTTTCTCCATGGAGAGGATTGGACTGCATAATTTTCCAGCTGCTGCCTGAGGTTGCAAGCTCTAATCAGTTTGCATATAAGAACTGATGGATCCTCTCGGAAGACTGAGAGGGCTGGTGGGCATGTTCCTTGCCATTTCTCCTGGGTTCACCCCAACAGTTAAATTAAGTCTCCATAGTCTCCCTGGAAGAGGCTTGTCTACATATCTACCACCCAAACTGTTACATTATAGCTATACCCCAAGGGCCTGTCCCCAAAATCATCTAGGCCAGGATGCTGGCAGGTCACAGCATTCATAAGGCCTCTGGCCCACATAAAACAGAAGCAGCTCTAATTGGGTATAAAAGTACTCTCAGAGACTGGCTATTCCCTCTGACTCAGCACACAGTGTGTAGGCAAAAATACCCAACTCCCAGTTTCTTCGTGTTAGGGACTAGACTATATATCTACCATCCTGACTTTCCTAAGCTGCTGTCTGATGTTTGGGCTTCCAACTGGCTTGCATTAGGTAGCTGAAGGGAGGCAATAGGTAGACATCTGGGAGCCTTACCTGACATAGGGGCATTTTCCACACCTCTGGGACACTGACAGGTCTTTATGCATCCTTAACTGAAGCAGCAACTTGGACAATCACAAAAGTTTAATAGTCAACCAGGAGCTTGGGCTAGGCAGACTGATGAGGTTCAACTCCTAAATGAGGCCAGTCTTTTAAAACTGAGAAAGGTAGCTGTTTTATCTAATGTGCAGCAATCAATTAAAAAAAAGAAGAAAAATGAAGAAACAGAGGAATATGTCCCAAACGAAGGAAAAAGACATCTCCAGAAACCTTAATGAAACAAAGTAAATGTTTTATTCATCACAGAGTACAAAGCATGTTTGTAAAGATGCTCGCCAAAGTCAAGAGAGTAATGCATGAACAAAGTGAAAACATTTTTAAAGTTTTTATTTATTCATGAGAGACGCAGAGAGAGGCAGAGGCAGAAACAGGCTTCCAATGCAGAGCCTGATCAGGACTTGATCCCAGGACCCCAGGATCAAGTCACCCAGGTGGCCCCAAAGTGAAAATTTCAACAAAGAAAAAGAAAATACAGAGAAAGATAGAGAGAAAGAACCAACCAGATGAAAATTATAGAAGTGAAGAATGCAATAATTAAACTGAAAAATTCAATAGAAGGTTTCAATAGCAGACTAGATCAAACAGAAGAAAAGATCAGCTGGTCTGAGAGAGGAAATTCAAATAAATAAAAGATGCAAGACGAGCCATTACAGTTTTATTGCAAATAAATAAAATCAGAAACAAAAAAGGATCATAAGGGACTATAATGAACAATTATATAGCAACAAATTGGATAATCTAGAAGAGATGGACAAATTCTTGGCAACATACAACCTACCAAGGCAGAATCATGAATAAATAGAAAACATCTGAATAGAGCAATTATAAGTAAGGAGATTGAACTGGGAATCAAAAACCTCTTAGCAAAGAAAAGTGCAGGACCAGATGCCTTCACAAGTAAACTCTGCCAAACATTTATAGAGTTAATACCAATTCTTCTCAAACTCTTTCTAAGAATTGAAAAGATGGGAACACTTGCAAACTTATTTTATGAGGTATCAAAATACTAAGGCCAAATGAAGAAAGTATAAGGAAAGAAAATTATAGGCCAGTATCACTGTTGAACATATATAAAAAAAATCTTCAACAAAATATTAGGAAACCAAATTTAACAGTACATTGAAAGGATCATACATGATGATCAACTGGAATTTATTTTTGAATACATGGATGGTTAAACATCTGCAAATCAATAAATGTGATCTACCACATTAACAAAATTAATAAAAATCATATTATCTCAATAGATAAATAAAAAGTCTTTGACAAAATACATCCTTTCATGATAAAAACTCTCAACAAATTAGATATAGATGGGATGCACCTCAAACATAAAAGCCGTATATAACAAACCCACAGCTGACATCATACTCAATTATGAAAACCTGAAAACTTTTCCCCTAAGATCGGGAAAAAGACAAAGAATGCCCACTTTTCCACTTGTATTCAACATAGTACTGGAAATCCTAGCTAAAGCAATTAGGCAAGAAAAAGAATTAAAAGGTGGCCAAATTGCAAGGAAGAAATAGAACTCTGTTTACAGATGACAAAAGACTACCAAAGATGGTTAGAAGTAATAATTTATTAAAGTTGCAGGATACAAAAATCTTTTTTTTAAAGATTTTATTTATTTATTCATAGAGACACAGAGAGAGAGGCAGAGACACAGGCAGAGGGAGAAGCAGGCTCCATGCAGAGAGCCCGATGTGGGACTAGATCCAGGGTCTCCAGGATCACGCCCTGGGCTGCAGGTGGCGCTAAACTGCTGCACCACCAGGGCTGCCCAGGATACAAAATCTGTATACAAAAATACAGATATAGTATTTTTATATTTATTTAGTATTTTATAGTTATATATTCTATATACTAACACTGTACTATCAGAATAAGAAATTAAGAAAACATAACATTTATAGTAGCATCAAAAATAGTGAAACACTTAGGAATAAATTTAACTGAGGAAGTGAAAGATCTGCACACTGAAAACTTTAAAACATCGATTAAAGAAATTTAAAAAGACACAAAGGAAGATAGTTTGTGTTCATGGATCGGAAGATTTAATATCTTTTATTTTTTTTAAAGATTTTATTTATTTATCCATGACAGACACAGAGAGAGGCAGAGACATAGGCAGAAAGAGAAGCAGGCTCCCCACAGGGAGCCCAATACAGGGCTTGATCCCAGTATCCTGGGATCCTGACCTGAGCCAAAGACAGATGCTCAACCACTGAGCCACCCAGGTGCCCCATGAATTAATATTTTTTAAATGTCCATATCACTCAAAGCAATCTGCAGATTCAATATAATCCCTATCAAAATTCCAATGGCATTTTTCATCAAAACATAAAAGACAATCCTCAAATTTATAAGGAAACACACAAGACCCCAAATAGCCAAAGCAATATGAAGCAGAACAAAGCTACAGACATCACACACTCTGATTTAAAACTATTTTACAGAGCTATAATAACCAAAACAGTGTAGTATTGGCATAAAAAGAGAGATTGATCAATAGATCAATGAAACAGAATAGAGGGCCCTGATAAATCTACAAATATATATGGTCAATTAATTTTTGACAAGGATACCAAAAACACACAATGGGAAAAGGATTGTCTCTTTAATAAATGGTGTGTGGAAAATTGGATATTCATATACAAAGGAATTAAAATGGAATTAAAACCTATCTTATGCTATACACATAAGCTCACAATAGATTAGAAACTTGAACATAAGACCTGAGACCATAAAACACTTAGAGAAAAAACATAAGGAATAAGCTTCTTGACATTGGTCTTGGCAGTGACTTTTTTTTATCTGACACCTAAAGCAAAATAAATAAAAATAAAAATAAACAAGTGGGATTACATCAAACTAAGCAACTCTTCACAGCAAAAGAAACCATTAGCCTATGGAATGAGTGAAAATATTTGCAAATGACATATCCAATAAGGGTTTAATATGCAAAATATACAATAAATTTGTACAACTCAATAGCAAAAAAAAATAGTAGTAAATTAATTTTGAAAGTAACCTAATTAAAAAATGGGCAGAGTATCCAAATAGATATTTTTCCAATGAAGACATACATGTGGCCAAGAGGTACATGAAAAGTGCTCAACATCACTAATCATCAGAGAAATGCAAAATCAAAACCACAATGAGATATTACATCATAGCTTTTAGAATGGCTATTATTAAAAAGAGAAGGGATAAACACATGCTGGTGAAGATGTGGCAAAAAGGGAATCCTTGTACACTGTTGGTAGAAATGTAAATTTGTACAGCCACTGTAGAAAACAGTATGGAAATTTCTCAAAAATTAAAAGTGAAACTATCATATGACTCAGAAATCCCACTTCTGGACATATATCCAAAAGAAAGGAAATCATTGTCTTAGGAAGATATCTGTACTTCCATATTCATGGCACCTTGATTGCCAAAATATGGAAACAACCTAAGTGTCTATTGATAGATGAATGAATAAAGAAAATGTGACACACATACCCCACAATAGTAATGAGCCTAAATAAAGAAGGAAATTTTTCCATTTGTGATACCATGAATGAAACTGGAGGGCATTATGCTAAATGAAATAAGTCAGGCAGAAAAACATGGTATCACTTATATGTGCATCAAATTGAAAAAATTAAACCCCATAGGAACAGAATAATTTGGTGGTTGCCAGGGGTTGAAGGTTGAGGGAAATGGAAAGGGGTTGCTAGAAGGGTTCGAACTTTCAGTAATAAGATTAATAAGTTCTAAGGATCTAATGTACAATATGATGATTATAGTTGATAATACCATATTATATGATTGAAATTTGCCAAAAGAATAGTTCTTAAACATTCTCACCAAAAAAAAGTGACTATGTGAGGTGATGAATTTATTAATTACCTTAATTACGGAAATCCTTTTATAATGTATATGTATATTAAATCATCACTTTGTATACTTAAAATATATTATAATTATATTTGTCAATTTACCTCAATGAACCTGGGGGAAAAATAAAAGTGTCAGGCGTGAAAAAAAAATAAAGTCACTGAAAAATGTTTTAAAAAATTGTTAATGCAAGAAAAAAAATAAATTAAAAATGTTCATGTAATTATACTTATTATCCACACACCATGACAATATCACCAACATCACTATATATATATATATATTATATATATTATATATATAAAACATATTATAATACAATTTCCTTTCTGTAGCTATTGAACCAACTAGTACTTTGCACTGTCTGTTGAGTTTGGCTTTGGAGGGCCCCTCACCTGTGTGAGAGGCACAATTTGAGAAAAGAAGAAAGATGACTGTTCCTTATGAAGAGGATTTGAATGCATTTTTGCAGCTCAGAAAGGTGCCTCTTAGAAAGAGGTAAGAGATGTAAGCAGTGATGAACATTTGCTATTAAAGGTGTGTTGAAGAACATGGAAGAAAAAGCCATAAACAGCACCAGTACCTGAAAAGCATGTGAATTTTTTGAGCTATAAAGATTAGTATCAAATTTGTGACATAGAGGAAAATGAGTGCAGGAGGAGTTTGGAAGAGGCCCACAGGGAAAGGAGGGAAAACTACAGTAATGATGGAGAGCAATGCTTGGGTAGAATCATGGGGGAGAACTGCCTTGAGAAAGATGATTTAGATGCAACAGTGAAAAGTTATATGAATAATTACCTAAAGAAGATCTGTGTAGTGGACTCTCATAATTACATAGCAGTGGTGATCATAAAAGACATAACTGATGAGTTTAAATCTCAATTAGGTAGTACACTCCACTAGCTTCAAATTACGGAGAAATGTTCTTTATGCTAGAGAAAATATAAAGGTGAGAGGATTCTGAGACAGAGCAGTGGGGGTTGGGGGGGGACATTTAGGGATCATGGTAAGAAGACCAGAATAAAAGACTGTGTGGCCTTTACAAATACAGCAAAGATCCAAAGAAATTTTTAAACTATTTTGTGATGATTGTGACAGACCAATAGGAATAAGAGACTAGAGATTATATTCTGGTTGATTAAATTATAACACGTATATACACATGTGCAAATATACGTGTGTATATGTTATGTGCATGTGTGTGTACATGTGCAAGTGACAGAGAACATATGTATGTCAAGAAATAATTTTAAGCCTAATGTGTGGTTACAAATACAGTATGTTAGCTCTGGAGTGTCTCAACTGGGATTAACTTTAGAGGTCATCTCACCCAACTTTTTGTGTCATGATCCGTGGACCTCTCCTCAACATTTCACCCAGGTGGTTGTCTAATCGCTGCCTTGCATTGTCCAGTGAAAATGAACCCACTGGCCCTATGAGGCAGTCCATTCCATTGTCTATAGACAAATGAGTAAACCTGGAGAGAAGTACATTTTTCTCTGTCATTGTGAGAATCACCACCATAGCTCATCATTTTGTTTTCTAAAGTCATGGGGCAAAAACCCTGTAGCTGTCGTCTAGATCAGTGCTATTGCAGTAGCCATTAGCCTCATGTGGTTACCAAATACTTGAAATACTATGAGTCTCAAATTGGGATGTGCTGTACACACCAGATTTTGAAGATTTAGTGCAAACAAAAGAATATATTATATTAATAGTTTCACAAGATAATATGATTAACACAAAATCTAAACTTCCAAGTTCCTTAACTTCTAGGCAGACGTTAATGGTCCTAGAACTACCTTCCTATTCCTGAGATACTGTATTATTTCAGTCAGTGTTTCCCAAACTCACAGGATCAGCAGGTGGCCTAGGTTGCTTGCTAAAGTAGTGCTAACTATGCTGCTTCTAACTCTACTCAGTTTCTCCTGGGGCAGCCTTATGGCAGCCAAGTTTGGTAAACTATGCATTAGGGGAGATTCTACAATGGTTTTCATCTCTATAGGATGTGAACATTTTTTAAACCTTTCACAACCTGGTGAAGTCCTATCTTTGTTAGATTGTCTCCTTCTTCCTACCACCTTCATACACTTTTCCAGCCACTCTGACCTACTTACTACATTCTTTCCTGCCTTGAGTGTGAATTTGTTCCTCCACTTGCCTGATATGCCTCATCCCTGGCCTCCGAGCCTGGTGTACTATACTCACTTTTGCTAATGGCACCTGCAAATAGCTTTACTTCACATTCTCCCCATCCTAGGAAAAGTTAAGTGCTCTTTATTCTGTTTCCCTATTGCAAAAAATAAGCAAATTAAGCTGCACATTTAAATCACCTGGGAACTTTAAAAAACTAAAAGGTCAAATGAGCTTCTAAAACTTCTAAAGCTCCTAAGGATACCAGTTGAGAAACTCGTCTGGTGGTTTGAGCACACTCCTGTTTCCAAGCTTTACCATACATTATTGTAATTATTTGCTTACACATCTCCCATCACCCTAGACTGAGCACCTGGAGAATATGGACAACATTTTGTTTTCTTCATATCACAAATGCTGGGTATGAAAAATACTTGAATAGTTTTTGAGTAAATAGTTAAATGAACTTACTCAGTGTGGGTTGGTGAGCAGACAAGGGATGGAACAGAAAATAGCATGTGAGTAAAATCACTTAAATCTATTTTGAAAAATCTTAGGAGAGATACTTTTCTAAATGCGTGTGCTGATAATCTGGAATATACTTGCAAAAATATAATCTGGAATATATTTGGAAAATGGGTTAACTGTAGGATTAGTTTACTTACTAAAAGGAACAGGTATTGGATATGCAAATTGAAAATTACTTTTGTATAACCAGAAAAAGTAACTGAAGTTAACTAGACAAAAAAGGAGTATTTTGTCCCAGAATACAAAAAAAAAAATATTAAGAGCAGTGTTGGAAAGACAAATAGAAACCTTATAGCTAATTTCTACTCTCAAGGTACTATGAATAATACAGTATTTAACATAAATATGACAAAAACAATAAAAAGGGAGAAAGAAGGTTGAAAGAAGAGAATATATTTGAAAAATCAGCAAATAATTCATTTGAAACAAAAGTAGCAAACAAAACGTATAAATAGTAAGCTTGTGTATACTTAGATTAATATGGAGAAAACAGAATCAAATCACATTCATAGATATTTATGAATTTTATGTTGATGAACACAATGAAGATCAGTATGCAAATCTGGAGACTTAAAAAGCTCACTACTACAAAACTTTAAGTTAAAATACTTGAAAATATTTTGAAAGCCAGTACTGATATGAAATGAAGTAATAATTGGAAATAATTGAGCTAGGTGCAGGTTTTGCAGAAATTAAAAGCAAAAATTACAGTTAAAGTGAAAAACATATAAAAGGATTTGGTCACATCATCTAATTCTACAAGATGTTTGAGATTTCTCCAGCAAATTGCAGTTAATGGGAATTGAGATATGAAGCCAAAGGACGTGTCATAATGAGCATGGAAAAACATTGGGAGAAGTCCCAGACTGTGTCAGAGAAATGTGGAAAGTCTCTCGCTAAGCCTTGAGTAGGAAAAGGTTTTTGAGCCTTGTATTCCCCCACCCCCACCCCCACCCCCAAAAAATCTCTGTGAATATAAGAGTATTAGACAAGCTCATCAGATAAAGTCATTGTTTTGGAATCTTAAACCTGGAGGATACCACTGAGATATCAATTTAGCAATTTTACAGTTGATAGGATCACCACCAACAGTTGGTGACAGAACCAGGATTAAAAACCAGTCTCGCTAATCCCAGCCTAGTTCTCAAATAAGCAATGGTCAGTGAACATGGGACTGACATAACAATATTTAGATGCTAAGTGAACACATCTGGAAAGTGTGTATAGAAAAAGAGGAGAGTGGTGACACTCTCCATGACTGAATATATGATCTCCACAACCATGGCAAGCATATAAGAAACCAAAGCAATGGTGGCAAGGAAGAAATGATATCACATCTTTGGGCAAGTGAAAACATCAGATGATGTTGCAGTGCTGATAATGAGTCCCTCTCTCTGCTTTGTTTTAGTTTCATCCAGATTGCGTGTAGTATTTTGCTTCAAATTCTTTTTTGGGAGCTTCTGAGCCAATCTGTTGACTCCAGTTTCTTTCTACACACCAGCCCCTTCTCATCTTTCCATCCCTCCAGATCTAGTTTAGCAATCATAAAACATCATTTTAATAACATTCTTGCTAGTATTTTAAAATCCTCTTGCCCCTCATGTGTGTATGCACGTGTGTGTGTGTATTTTGTTTTGTTTTCTTCACCCATCTAGCAAAATTTCACCCTTGTAAGCCAAGCGCATCTATCCATTATCTTCTTGCCTCTGTGCTCCACATATATTGTTTAGTTACTTCACTAACATCTTCATTTTGTATGTCATAATAGCATGTCAGACTCAACATGCATAAGATTGACTCAGGAGCTTTCTCTCCAAGCCTTTATCTCCTCCGGACTTATCTTCAGTGTGACTCCACTTGTGACCTAGTTGCTCAAGCCCTCAACCTTAGAGTCCTTCTTGATACTACTTCATTCTTCATCATCCATATCTAGTCTATCACCAAGAACTTAATGCGTTTTGAATTGACTAAAGGAGCTTATAAGTAGCCATATTTGAAGCAAGGTAATCCCTGATGTCTTCTTTAGCAGTATATTCAATAGTTCTGGTGGTTGATGGAATATGGCTGGCGATGAAGAAAGCATACTCTGAATATGTGAGGGTAATGGACTCCTAAGAAGTCCTTGGAATTACAGTAAGGGTTTAGGTGAAAAGACAACAACAACAAAATTACTGAATTCTTGTCCATATAATTAGTGTTGAAAGTGTCAGGAAATACCACTGTGATTCCTAACATTGGTATCCTTACAAATTTCAAGAGAAAAATTTCAAAGTCCATGTCCCACCTCAGACCACAGAAGTCAAAATTTAAGGGTTTTGACCTGAATATCAGTTTTTTTTTTAAGTTCTCAGGTGACTCAAATGTGTAACCAAGGTTGAACACACTGATGAAAGTTTTTAAATTTTCCATTTCCTATATTTAAAATACCTTTTTGTTTATGTCTTCTAGTATCTCTTGTATTTTTTCAAGTAAAATATCAATATATTCAGCTAGCATAAGGAGTCCCTCCCTATCCTGAATACTGCAATATATGCACAGTTAGGCACTTAGAGTTTACAATTTCCAAATATTGTATTTGGCTTTACAAACTTATAGTTTTCCAAGTGAGAAACTACATAATGACTATCTTCTCTGGTAAAAGGTAAAGATACTACAGACAGTTTTGAAGAAGAACCCTGATTATAAGAGTGAAAAATAAAAAGGAAATTTGAAAAATAAATTAAAAATATTCCTCATAAACCAGGTTGATGTTTCATATATTTCTGTCTAGTGTTGTATGTATTTGTGTGTATGTATTGCGCATATGTAATGTACAGATCTGTCTCATCTCCTATGTAGTTTTATGTTCTACTCTTATTCTTTACATCACAACATTTCACATATAATTACCTTTTTAAAAAGATTTTATTTATCGGAGAGAGAGAGAACATAAGCCAGGGGGAAAGACAGAGGAAGAGGGAGAAGTGGACTCCAGGACATGGGGCTCAATCCCAGGACTCTGGGATCATGACCTGAGCCAAAGGCAGACACTTATGGACTGAGCCACCTAGGGGCCAAATTAAATACTTTATAAAGAAGTAATTTTAAACTGTAGCATAATATTTAATCCATTTGCACCAAATTTGTATAACACTCCTCTATTTTTGGATATTTTGGTGGTTTTATACATGTGCTATTATACTTATTCCTATAATGAACATTATAATTCCTAATTCATTTAGGAGTTATTCCAGATGTGTGATTAATAGATTCAAAGTTATGTATCTTTTGAAAGCTATTAAAATACCGTGCCAAATCATGTTCCAGAACAGTATATCCATTTGTTTTCCCATCATCAGGGAACAAAAATATCTGTAAGCTCACTGCACCCTTATTACATTAAGTTCTTCCCAATTTAATGGGTGATGATAGTATTAGAGTGTGCATTTCTCTGATGATTATTGCAAATGAATTTTCTTTCCTGCTTACTGACTGTTTGCATTTCTTTTGCATATTTTTAGTTTACAAACTTTGTGTACTTGTGAAATAATTTTAAAGTAATTTGAAAAAAGCGTTAGAGAATGTAATTCCATTTGAATTTATACATTTGCAGTTATAATTTTATAGCGAATCCAATAGCCACAGATTGTGATGTCTACCTTGGTGAGGTCCTTTGTGTGCCTTTGTGGTTCTCTTTGTATTAGCATTCACTAGCTGTGTGAATTACCACAGTTTAATTCAGTGCTATTAGATAGAACTTTTCCTATAAATATGAACTGCACAAAACAGATTAATCTGAACAGTCTAGAAGTGCAGACAACTAGGGATAGTTGAGAACAAGTGTTATTTTACTATGCAGTGATGTTGGTCCTTGTGAAATTGTTCTAGTGAGAAGACTGAAATGTCATGAAATTCACAGAGCACACGTGGAGAGCTCTTTTGAAGGGGTAATTCTGGCCTTTTGCAGACTTTACAGTTGCTTATATTTCAGACTTGTTAAAGAATGGATTGGAGATGATGACAGGTCGCCATTTAGCAATAGTTTAAAGCAAGATATATTTAGATTGATTGAAAGCTGGGAAAGCTGGGGCCCCCAAAGAGGTGGAGGGCCTAGTGGTGAGTAACTGACGAAAGATAAAGAGGGCTACTGCCTTTTGTGGTGGAGGAAGCAAAAAATTGGGGCCCTTCCCTATGCCACTCTGTGAAATATACATAAGACAGGATTACCAATAATGAGGTTTTAGAGTATGCCAGTGCTGCCAAGTACAGAGCAGTGTAGATGCTAATTGACATTTTCTTTCTTGTATTTTTTTACTTTTGATGGACATATTATAGATGCTCAGTGCCTGCTAAGAAGAAATTCAGCTTAAGCTGCTTCTTTAAGATAAGCTGCAAGTGTCATGGACAGGAATAGACCCGCCAAAGTATAATGTGAAATATTTTTGCATTGCTTTCAATTTCTGGAAGTCTGGGGCAAATAGGCATGCTAACAGCAGTCAGAACTGTAATGGTTCACTCTGAACAAGCATTAATAGGTGGAAGATGAAGCGGTATACTCTGAAATAACTGCCAGTCCTAAAAATAGCAGCTGTCATCATAATTCAAAATTTTTAACATTTATGCTGAGTGTGAAGAATTGCTGGCCACCTGTCTTCTTGTCCACATTTGCAACATAATACAAAAGACAGAGCTAGATTTTATTATGTGCTCGGTAGGGGATTTTCTTGAGGTGGGGGTATATTTTAATTATTCGAACTTGAGGGCCTATGGATATTTAATAAGTAATATTGCAAAATAGTGATTTAGATTTTTCATGTAATTTTGGAGGCTTTTCACAAATAAAGCCAAATATTTTCTCAAAACATATATACTTATGAAGTTCTAACATCTGAGATTGATGTGTATAGTTCCGGCTTACCTGTTACAGTCAATTGTATTCTCCTAGTGTGTAGTTCTACAAAGGAAGTGATTGAAATGAGAGTAAAAAGGAGGTTATAAGGCAAAATGAAAGCCTATACCCCCCATGTTTCTTAATTTCTGAAAAGTTTAGACTGATTTGTGATGACAAAAATCTTATAGCAAAATACACAGAGTCTAAATGAATATTAATTAATGTTGTTACTTAAAAAAATCTATTCCTAATGTTTACATTCATACATCAGTTCCTAATGTTTATTATATTTGCATTAGATATCAAGCCAGACAAACATGTAATTTTACTATACTATCTATTAAGGGTAAGTCTAAAGCATTTTACGTAACTACTGGCTTTTCTTGAAAAGTGTTTCACTGGTTACCCAGTTTTGGATTTTCTGTTAATAGAAAGTCTCCATTTCAGCTACCAATATCAGCTTCCCTTCTATTAAGTCACCAAAGTTTAAGATCCAGTCTCTACCCAGCACAAATCATCCAGTATAGTCAGGAACAGTAAAAGAGCTAATATGGAAAAAAGAGAGAGAGAGAGAGAGAGAGCTAATATGGAACGAGAGTTTTAAAAAGAAAAGGGATACCTGGGTGGCTCAGCGATTTAGTGCCTGCCTTCAGCCCAGGGCATGATCCTGGAGTCCCAGGATCGAGTTCCATGTCAGCTCCTGCATGGAGCCTGCTTCTTCCTCTGCCTGTGTCTCTGCCTCTCTCTCTCTCTCTCTCTCTCTCTCTCTCTCTCTGTCTTTCATGAATAAATAAATAAAATCTTTAAAAAGAAAAAGAAAAGGAATGGATGATGAAGGTGGATTTTCAACTGCTGAATTCAGCCAGATTCTGGAAGCACATTCAGAATCTCTCAGAACACACACACACACACACACACACACACATACACACACACAAATATAAAATAAAATAAATAAAAGCAAATAAAAAGTATTCTACTAGCTGCGATATGAAAACATTGAGTTATCTCATGAAAATTCAGAGACCTTTTGATAGAGTCTGGTTTGAGTTCCATTTCTCTCCAATTTCACAGATGGTTTGAATTAACATCTCTACTTCTTGGGGAAAAATTACGTTTAAAAATTGTACTAAGAACTATATATTCTCCACAAATAGATTTGTAATGGCTATCCTGAGAAATATTTTCCTAAAGGTAGTTTTACTATCACTACCTCCCACGATGTGAAATCTGGTTGATGAGACCGACAGTTCAAATCCAACTTCTATAATTAAGGTTACAATCCTGTCTAAGGGTATAAGTTCAGATGTGTAATTCTCTCTGACATTTCTAACCCCTCGGTGTGGATTTGGGCTGTGAGCAAGAAGCACATAAGAATGCTCATTTCCTCAGCACCAAGATAGCTTTCCTCTCACCTCGGGACTGGCTGGTCCTCACCTAATGTCGGTCCCCTGTGGCAGCATCTCCAGTCCTTACATCTTAATCCTAGTCCATTAAATTCTCAGTATTGGGTTCTCTATCCTTAGTACCAAAATCTTTCTTGGTCACTCTGCTCCCTTTTGGTCTGTGATCATGTGCTCTGTTCTGGAAAATGGTCTTTGTTTTCTGAGTGTGCTTTCCATCCTTGAACTAATCTCTCCTGTTGGTGCTTTCTTCTGATTCTGTGTCCCCACGTGTCCTTCCTTTAGAGCAGTGAATGCCTTGCTGGGCTTGTATTTGGATCCAACCCTGGAAGCCTATCTCTACTCCTTTTCTAAGAAGGAACGTTCGGCTTTCATTCTGTGCTTTGAAGATAACTCACTTTACGTACACAGGTCACCTAAGTTGTGGTAAATTAATGTGATAGAAGTTACCTGAGCATAGAGTGGGCCGAGTAAGCACAACTGAAACTAATACTTATAGCAAAATAATCATTCATTTAGCTGGTAGATATTTATGAAAAACATAGTTTTGTCACATATGTAGGAATCCAGGTTATAGGAACTTTTGGAATAAAGAAAGATTGTGTATAACATCTTCCTGGAGAAAACAATCTCCTTTGTGTATATAGAAATACTCTAGAAAGCTGTCTACTTGCTCTCCAAAACTTTAATATTCCTAATGTTTTTAAAACTTCTGTTTTACCTAAGGGCAAAACTTAGATTAGATGTTAAGAAATCTTTTACTAAGGGGTCTTAGAATTTGTATGAAGGTTTGAGGATGGACTCAATGGGAGTTAGAGTAAAATTCAGTGGAATGTCAATGGAAGCACTAAATATGCACAGACAGTTTAGCTTAGAGGGGGTTATGGGGGCAAATACCCTGGGAAATAGGAATGCCAACTGAATGGGCACTGTGTAGGGTTGTGTATGATCATTATAACATAGTTAGTTCTCTTGTAGAGGCATAGTATACAGTTAAGAGTTCATTTCCCTCGAATCTCTAACTTGTCTTTGATGATAAATTTTTCCAGTTAAGAATTATAGAACTGTTGATCAATTGTCCCAGCCTACACAATGTCAGAAGGCTTGTTCATCATCCTCTCTCTATCCTGAACCATTTTCTTGAATCTGTGTTTTAATACCTAACATGATATTCTTCTGTTTCTTTGTGGTTTATCCTACTATAATTAACCCATCTAGAATAGTCCAGTAGATAGCTGGGTTGTTGACAGTAATTCCTCTATGGTGCATAAATTCTCACTAGTCGAGAGTATATAAGCTAGTGCCCTATGGTGGCTCTCATTTTGGCTGTTAGTGTAAAGCATGGGAGAATAAAAAGTAAGCTGTAATACACATTTGAAAAAGTACTTCCAAGATAAAGTATTATGACATCAGTATTAGCCAGGATATATTAAATAGGGTACAAATGTTCCCACTCTGTGTATTAGCCCTGTGATTTTGGTCAAGCAATCTCAAACATCTCTATTTATTTGTAAAATCGTGATGTTATACCTTCAACTGCACAGTGATATTGTAAAGATAAACTAAGTGCATAAGGGATCCGTAACAGAGTACCTGCCATAGTACCTAAGTTAATGCTCAATAAAGCCTACATTGAGATTCTAGCAGTTCAGAAGTTTTGATGAATGCCAGAAAAAGTTTTCCTTTCAAAATCCATACAACCTTCTTTGTAAAGTGGTCTATGTTGTATTATAGCATCCAGGTAAAGAAGCAGATCCAGAAGTTGCATACTTCTTATGGTTTCTGAGATATGGATTTATATCTCAATCACTTTCTACTTAAACTTGGAGAAGGGCAGATGTGAATATGCTACGGTATCTTATGCAGACATGAGAATAAGATTCAGGGACATCTGGGTGGCTTAGTGGTTGAGTGTCTGCCTTCAGCTCAGGACGTGATCCCAGGATCCTGAGATCGAGGTCTGCAGCGGGCTCCCCGTGGGGAGCCTGCTTCTCCCTCTGCCTATGTCTCTGCCTCTCTCTGTGTGTGTCTATCATGGATAAATAAATAAAATAAAATCTTAAAAAAAATAAGATTCTGTTATCTAGGAAGCAGTTTAGTTGCTTCAGAATTCAAATGTCTTCAAAAGAAAATGCCTGTTTCCCATGAGACCCATTGATTAATGGTTCAGTACATTTCCGCAGAGAGCTGTTGTGAGAATTAAAAAGATGGTACATGTAAAGAGCTTAGCGCATTGCCTTGCTCATACTAAGAGCTAAATAAATATTAGCTATTATAATTTATGTCACTTTCTCCCCATTCACAACAAACTACAAGTGGGCTATATTGTTACATTTAATTGAATATTAGAAAGATGAAACATGGAAAAATTCATTAACTTGTCCATAATTGCATAGTTAATAAGTAGAGGAGCTGGATTTTGAATCCAGAAATTCCTAACTTAGAAGCCAATATTCTTTATATATATATATATATATCCTGTAGTGTGTGCTCCAAGTCCAGAGATTGAACGCTGCGGTAGGGGCTGTTTGAGCACTAGAATCGCTCCATTGCTGATCCAGTATTGTTTCAGTGGAGGACGGATAGAAATTAGCCTTCTAATCTGATTTTGGTGGTTTTAATGTTCTTTTATATGTACAGGACCCCAAAGCAAATTACAGGTGTGTCTGTCCTCCCTACTCTCTCTCTTGCATATACACGATATTAACCTCTTATGAAAATTCCTGTTTATGACTGTGATGTTAAAATTCATTCAATACAATTCACATAAGTTATTTAGCCCCCAAATATTGGAAGTTCCTTTAGTTCTTTCCTCTCCTTTGTGCATATGGTACTTGGGTCTATTTTTGGTCTCATTAGTGGTTTTGAGGAATGCCAGAAAAGTTTGACTTTCATAATCAATATAACCTGCTCTATAAAACAGTCCACATATGGATTTAAGTAAGCTTCCTAAACTTTGGTGTACCATAGGAGGGCGCTTTTAATTTGTTCACTCTGCCTCTAGGGACCTTAAGAGGGACTTGCACTACATTGACTTGGTTCCTCTTTGCTTCTTATTTATATATTGCTTTTTTCTTTATATCTTCTTCTTGGGCAATCTTAACCATATTCATATTGTTAACTATAACTTAAAAACCCATAACTCAAGGGGCACCTGGGTGGTTCAGTTGGTTAAGTATCTGCCTTTGGGTCAGGTCATGATCCCAGGGTCCTGGGATGGAGCCCTGTGTCAGGCTCCCTCCTCAGCAGGGAGTCTGTTTTCCTCTCTCTACTTCTACCCCTACTTGTGCTCTCTCTCACTCACCCTCTCTCCCTCTCTCTCAAATAAATGAGTAAAATATTTTTTAACACCCCATAACTCAAAAATGTGTGTCTCTGCTAATGTCCAGAGATGACCAATAGGAACTTGATGTATGAGCTCCAAGTTCATATCTAGATGCCTACTTTCTCACTTGCATATCCTACATTTTAAACTCAGCAGGTCTAAACCTGAGCTCATCATCCCTACCCCTAAACCTTGGATTCTTAGGTTTCCTCATCTCAGAAAATGGCCTGTCCCTGACATAATTGCCCAAGACTTGGAACTATTGTCATCCTGTACTTCCCTCCCACCATTTCCCATGTCTGCTTAGTGATCAAGTCATATAAAGGTTTTCTCCAAAGCTCCTCTTCATTATGTCTCCTTGTCATCATATGCACAGCCCTGCCTTAGTTCAGGCCCTTGTCATTTCCTGCCCTTGTTGTCAAAGAGCTTCCAAAATTATATTTCTATCAGCACTGCCAGAAAAGTTTTTCTAAAGCACACAACTGATTATGTTAATACGCCTGTCATCAAATCTTCCAATGGCTTTCCATAGTTTTAAGTATAAAACTCCAACCTCTTAGCTTAGCAAACTGGGCCTGGGTAGCTCAGTTGGTTAAGCATCTGCCTCGGGCTCAGGTCATGATCTCAGGATCCTGGAATCAAGCCCCACATAGGCTCCCTGCTCAGTGGTGAACCTGCTTCTCCTTCCATCTGCCACTCCCCCTGCTTGTTCTCACTTGCTGTCAAATAAAATCTTTAAAAAACAAAACAAAACCCCATTGGAAAAAAAAAAACATAAAAAAAAAACGATAAAGTGAAAACCTTAAAGCACCCAAAGAAAAAAAGATACCCTTGCCCCTCAGCATTTAGTATATAATATTAGCTTAAAAAAAAAAAACCAGAAACTAAAATAAACAAAATATAAAAAACCCAAAAACTAGGCAAACCCAAAGACAACAGAATGGCATCTCAAAGTGCAGGGGGAGAAAAAGAAAGCAGAAAATCTTGTTAACCTGGAATCCTGTAACTGGCAAAATAGCTTTCAAAAATGAAAGTAAAACAAAGACTTCTTTAGACACTTATCAGCAAAATTGCAATAACATAAACACTGAAAGGAAACAATATCTATACAAAGATCCAGATTTTATCAAGATTTTTATGGTTTTTATGAAAGGACTATAAATGGTAAATAGGTCGGTAGAGATAGATTTTCTCATTTCTAATATCTGTGAAAGATAATTGAATTTTTCAAGCAATAACAGTTTCAGGGATAGGATTTAACCCAAATGTAGATGCTAAATGTATAATATCGTAACAGCTTTTTTTTGTGGTGACAGATGGTGACTGTATTTACACCGGCGAGCATTGTGTAATGTACAGAATTGCTGAATCGCTATGTCGTACACCTGAAACTAATATTGTATGTCAATTGTACTTCAATTAAAAATAGAAAAAGAACTGTAGCATAAAGAAGCTGGGAAAGGAAAATGGAATACGCGGTCATAAGGTTTTCAAATTATATGTGATGTGCAGTTTATTTGAAACCCCAGAGTGCTCACTTATAAAAGTCAGAGCTAATAGATATTAGTTGAAATAAATACATAAATTGATCTCAAACCAGGCAGGAAGAATAAAAAGGAGCAGAAACAGATGGCACAAGTAGGTAATAAATGGTAAAATGGTAGATGCTCAGCAAATCATATTAGTGTTGTAAACGCATAGCAGCGGATCAGAGGGAAACTTTCATGGTGACGGAAAGGTTCTAGATTATGGCATGGGAGTGGCTACATGATATGCACTTGTCAGATCCCATCATACTGTGCAGCCACAATTAGTGAACCTTATCTGATGCAAATTACAATAAAGCTGTTAAAAAACCAAGAAAACAAGAGTATGCATGGGGAAGAATGCAGAATGGAAAGTGCTCCAAGTCACGTTGGAAAGCGCATTCATATACACAGGTGTGCGTTATATGGGACGAGCTTCCCTGCTTTTGCAAGTTAATAAATTTGTACAATGTTTTGAGAAAATGCCAAAGACCATAAGTAGAAATATCCCTTACAATCTTACCTGTCTAGAATATTAGCACTATTCTTTCTCCTGCATGTTCTTCCAAGCATAAACACACATGCTCACGGATACACAAATACATTTTTCTTAATAAGTTATCCACAAGATTTCCAGTCAATATTTTGGAAGCAGCTTATGTTAAGATAAATTTTTGTAGCCACCGTGTTAAGAGCTGCCTGGAATTCCACTGTGCCATGTGTATTTTCATTCCCGTAGGATGGCCAGCTAGGCTGCGTTGTGGTTGAATTTTTGTCCTTGGAAGTATTGCAGTGAACAGACTTATGCTCACATTTTTTCATTTGCTTTTTTGTCTTCTTAGGATAAATCCTAGGACATGGAATCGTTCAATCAAAGGGAATATACTCCTTGCATGAAGAAGTCTATAATCCCTCCCAAAGATCATGTCCGCTCACACGTCCTCCTGATGGAGTAGTTGGATTGCATGGCCTCACACCCTCACGCACCACTAGTATCATGAGACTTTTGATCTTTGCCAACTACTGGAGAGGTCACCCATGTTGCTCTAGTGTATGCCCTGTGTGCACATGTATGTAAGAGCTTTTATGAGATGTTTCCAGAGGTTTTTCAGCTGCTGTTATAGGGCTCATCAAGCTCAAGACCCAGGAAAAGGTAAGACTGAGGCTTCTTCATAACTGCCCATAGATGCCACAACTCTGATGACTTATGACACACTCTCCAATAGGACAGAACGTGTGAAATGAACGTGAGGAGGTCCACCCCCCAGGGTTGTTGTGAGAGTGTCGGCAGTGAAGTATATAATGCTATATAATGTCACACTCCAACGGAAAAATTGGAAACCACTTAAATGTTCAACAGCTAGGAGTTAGCTCAATAACTTCACCACCCCTATAATGAAACACAGCAGTCACCATAATGGCATTGTAAAAATGAGTTTATTGAGCCAGAAAAATCGTCAT
The DNA here is from genome assembly GCF_018345385.1 of Vulpes lagopus. Lineage (NCBI taxonomy): Eukaryota > Metazoa > Chordata > Mammalia > Carnivora > Canidae > Vulpes > Vulpes lagopus. The sequence goes on along the minus strand of NW_024570598.1, from coordinate 141,689 downwards.
GATAGATTCTTAAGTGGGGAAAGCAGCAGGTTATGAATAGGTATATAGGCGATGACTTCACTTTTTTTATATAAATAACTATAGCTTCAGATAACTTTCTAGGTGTATGCAGGTTTATATTCACACTGATTATTTCCAGATACGTAGGTGAACTTTTTATCTTGCAGTTTTATTCAGATTCTTCTGTGATGGATCATGTGTTGCATGTAGCAAGAAAAAAGGCAATTTTATAAGAATAGCCAACACCAAGATTATTTAAAGTACCTTATAGGCACACGAACTGCTTGCAACCCTTTGGTATTTTTTGCAATTGCAAGCAGCAATTCTCTGTGCCGCGGGAAGGGTGGGGAAGCCGAAGCTCCAGCGTGCAGGTGGTGGATCCCAGTTACCCAGCCAATGGGGCAGTGTACTGACCCCAAGCACATGCCTTCTGGCTCCGTTTATCTGGAGTGTTCCTTTTCCTTTGCCCTCTGGTCGGAAAATCCACTGCAGCTGGTATGCATCCCCACCTGTCTCTTCCAGCGAGGGTGAGGATGACTTTAAGCAGCTCCTGCTGCTGGGCCTCAAGGAGGGCTCAACTGTGCCTGCATGGACAGGGCACTGCACCTAGGAGACAGGCTGCTTAGACCTCTGACATGAGCCATTGGAAAGGTGGGTGTGGGAGGAGCATCAGAGGAGCTGATGAGATCACTTGGAGCCCACATCTGCCCATACTTCCCTCATCTCAGGCTTCAACACCATCCACAGAGGTAGGCAGGCTGAAGCGCTGCCTGGGTGAAGGCGAGAGTAATGTGGGGCCGTCAGTGTCTCTGTAGGTCTGGATGACAAATCTCAGTCGACGCTTGGAGAGCAAGCTTCCCTGTGTAGGATGGTCATTCATGAGCCGATTCACATGAAGAGGAAATTGGACAAATGCTTTCATGGCACCCACTTCACACACAGGTTAAATGCTCCAAAGACACACAGGCAGCAGCTAGTCCCATGAGCTGGAGCCCCCCACTTTCTAGGGTGAAGTCACACGTGTGCCAGTGAAGGAACACTTGACACGGTGCCTTTGGCCTTTCCTTCCCTGGGAGGTGAGGTCAGGGGACCCAACAATAGGGCTTTGCCCTGAAATCCCAATCCTACTGCCATAGCAAATGCCTTAATCTGAGTATCCTCATTGGCATTCAAGGGCTCTCCCCAGAAAGAATTCCTGCACCACAGTCCCTGCGTCCAGCTCTGCTGCAAGGAAACCCAACTGAGACCATTGGTACCAAGAGGGGGGCTAGGAGGCAACCTCGAAGGCTGAGGCTTGGGAGCTGGAGTCCACACCAGCCCCAGGGCATGAGGCCCTCAGAGTGGAGCAGTGATAAGAACTAAGTAGCTAAGCGCCACTGAGCTTCTGAAGAGAGCAGACCACAAACCAGGCATTCAATCCCCGATTCAGAGCCATGCGTGAAAGCAGACAGCCTGCCTTACTGCTCCTGGTGGTCAGTCTTTGGAAGACACTGGAGAGTCTGTTCTGTCCACCATGTCGGTGACTTTGTGTGATCATAGTGGAGTACCGAGAAGTGACACGTACTCAGGATGCTTTGGTGACACTTTAGATTCAAGGTGTGCCACGTAAAGGGAGTTTTGAATGGTCTGGAGATCTGGCAAGTGCCGGCACTGTCCCTGGAGGGTAAGGAGCACTCCCCCAGTGGGAGTGGCCACGAGTGAGACAGCCTTCATATCACGTGCTGTCATGCCTCACAGAAGATTCACCACGAAAGTACTGAGCTAGCAGGTGGTCAGGACAGCTTTGCCAGTCAATGGCCAGGCCGTGCTCCTTCCTTCTGGACCCATCTCACCTCCCTTGTCTCTACCTCAGGTCTGCACCTTCCTAGTTCCAGCGTGGAATGCCGTCCCCCAACCCCAAGAGCACCAAAGTGGGGGGTCTGCAGCACTTGGCGGGGTGGGGTTTGGGGGTCGGGGTGGGTACTGAACAACTCAGGAGTGGATCAGAAAACATGGCTATGGGGAAAGGGTACGTACCAAGGATGCTTTGCTTGCCAGTTTTGGGGGGCGAGGGTGCAGGACACGGCATCTCAGAAGGGCCTACTCGGGGACACGGACCGATCTAACTCCATGCAGGCCTGATGGACAGAACTGGGGGCAGTTCAGGAAACTTAGAACAGCAGAAACTTTTCACCACCACGATGGAAAGACAGCCGGCCTCCCTCAGGCGTGGGGAGCTCCCCATTGCTGGGAGTGTCCCAAGGGGAGAGGGACAGGCACTCAGCAGGTTAAAACATGACTGGGGCGAGGTCCACCTCCTCCACCACCCCCACCGTCTCAGAGAAGCTAGGGACGGTTGACCCGGGTGGATCCAGAGACCAGTTAGGTGGAAGAGCAGGATAACGGCCAGCTGTGCGTGAGCCCTGCTGTGGACCCGCTCTTGGGCTTTCCAGGGCTCATCTTGGCCCCCTGGGGTGGGGGACATCGTAACTGGGGGGTTGACACCAGCCCCAGACCTGTGTCTGAGTCCCCTGTGTCTCTGCCACTCCTGGCTGTGCACCTTGGGTGGGCTCCTTAACCTCTCAGTTTGCCCATCTATAAAATGAGGATGATTATACCCATCTGGGCAAATGCTGAAAAATTAAACTAATTCCAGTAGGTGGAAAGTGAACCTCGGGGAGGGAGTGGGTGGCTGTGTTCTCTGCTCTCTTCCCAGCAGCTGGGAGAATGGCCGATTATGGCGGATGCTCAATGCATGTTTTGTGAACCAAGGGATCCGGTGAGGCCTGAACAAGGTAGAGTATGTTCTCAGCCTTAGTGAAGAATGGGCAGAAGGCAATGGAAGACGTTCCCGCCAAGCCTCACGATCATCACTCCCCAACATGAACAGGCATGAACGTGAGATGTCTAGCAGTCCCAGCAGGGTGTTACCCCCAAATCCTGATTACTGGCCTGTGATTGCACACACTTACCTGCTTAGCCAAGAGACCCTACATTGCCCCCCCCCCCCGAGACCGTCTGACTCTAATCTCTCAGAAGGGGCAGCTCCTTGCACCCCCTTTGGTGTAGAGCATTGCACTCAGCCCTCCTCTCACAAGGGCTCCGTGTACAGAAAGGTGGGTATTTGGCCATGAGCCAAAGGCCAGCTTGGGTTCTGGATCCACTGGTTGTGAGCCTGGTGAGACTGGGTGACTCACAAAACCTCTCTGAGCCTCGTTGTCACTGGGATAGCAGAGCTACTTTATTTTCTCGGCACGTGTGTTGGAGCTAACAGCATCTAGAAACGCCTGGGCTAGACTAGGAATTCTGCAAGACCCTCTCCATCGCCCCCCCCTCCCCCCCCCCCCGTGAAAACTTTGCTCAGTCTCTGGTGACACCTACTGGCGCCTGGTCCTTGGGGAGGAGGAAGCCCTGAGACCTGTGGAATCACAGGGTGTTGGGAGCTGGAGCTTATAATACCCCTCTATTACCGCTAATGATCACGACTGCACCATCTCGACCACGTTGCTCACCCACAGCTGGGATCGCCTCCTGCCTGGCTGCTGTCCACCCCCTTGCACGCCCAGCGAACCACTCCCCAAGGAGCACTCCAGCTGCTGAACTACAAGAACAAATGGGATGAGCAAGGCTGCCTGTTTAAAGCCCGCCCTCTGCTTCCCTGTATACTTAGGGTGAACCCAAGTTGGGTGCCTGGACGACAAGACCCCATGTGGCTCACACCCAGCGGGACCCCTGCTTCCATGCACTCATTCTGATCCAAGACCAGCAGAAGCCTCTGAGGGTCCTGGCTTGGACCTTCTGCTGATTCATCGTCATCCTTAGCTCTCAGCTCGCATGTGACCTCCCCTCGGGGCTTCCCTGGCAGACACTGCATGGTCTGCTTGGGCCCCAGCAATAGCAAAATGTTCCAGAAGCAGAGATGCAGGCTGGTGGCAGTTCCCAGCTCAGTCTGTCCTCTCCAGCTGGAATGAGCCCCAGGAGGGCAGGTGGCCCCTGTTTTGCTTCTGCACTGGTGCACAGGGAATGCAGACTTGCAAACTGAGGCACAGTCCACTTGGCCTCAGTGAGGGCCAGTCAGGCAGGAATGCAGCACACCTGCCCAGCACAAGGCCCAGCAGCTGCCCAAGGAGATGGTTCAGCCTCTCTCCCGTACCTGGGAAGAGCACTGAGGTGGGGGTCACCCTGGCAGAAAGAAGCTCCTGCCTCGATTTCTCCTCAGTCTCTAGACATGACTGGAATGGCTTTGTCTAGTCAAGGCCTGCTGTGGATGTGCCACCTTCCAGCCGAGGGTTAGTCTCCCAGGTCAGGGAAGACCGCGCACTGCAGCCCATGCGTATTGGAACTGCTGGTCCAGGCCACTGGGCCCAACACTTAGAATCTCGTTGGGGGGATCCCTGGGTGGCTCAGTGGTTTGGCGCCTGCCTTTGGCCCAGGGCGCAATCCTGGAATCCCGGGATCGAGTCCCGCGTTGGGCTCCCGGCATGAAGCCTGCTTCTCCCTCCTCCTGTGTCTCTGCCTCTCTCTCTATGTCTATCATAAATAAATAAATAAATCTTCTAAAAAAAAAAAAAAAAGAATCTCGTTGCCCCATTTGAACCTATTTCCAGTACCAGCAGCTTAGCTCACGCTCCATGAAAACCGGGGCTGAATTAATGAAGCTGTGGTCTCTGCAGGGCACCAAGCCCGGGGCTTGCAGATGTTAACTTTCACAAGGACACTATGCAGGAAGGGACTCCGTTCAGTACTCTAGGTAAGTCACCTGACAAAGAAGAGGTAACAGGTGAGCCATGAGCCTACGACCACCCAACTCTAAAGCTCCCTCCTGACCACAAGTGGAGGGGCCTGTCTGGCTCCGGTGCCTGGTCCTCAGTGGCCGCGTGGTGTGCATACTTGCTCACCAGGGCAGAGGCGGAGTCCGCCAGGAGCCCTTGTTGGCTCAGACGCTGCAGAAGTCTGTGAGGATGCCCTGCTCATGTCCCCTCCCTGATGCCAGGAAAACCCAGGGACCAGTCTCTCCTCTTGGACTTGTCACCCCCACTCATCTTGCTACACCTCTGTTTGCTTGTAGAAAGATGTTATAGGGACAGAGGGATGAGCATAGCCCTTCCCTGTGGGCCCAGCATGGATGGCAGTCAACAGATTCAGTGTCGGGGGGACTTCCTGACTGGCAATAGTGTCCCTTTTCCATCAAGCTGCTTCTAAAACCTCTCTATGACCTCTGGTCACCTCCAAATTATACTATAACTATGGACACATGCACTCCTTCCAGCCTGAAAGAGGTGAATTGATATGGCTCACATAGCAAAAAGGTCCGAGGTCACTGGGCAGAGGTCCGGAAGTCAAGAGATCCCACCTTCACAGTCAGGATCAAGGTACCAAGCACTTCCATAGATTCCAGAGGTGACCCCAGAGCACAGAACCCAGCAGCACCATCACCACGTAATTACAGAGCACCCGCTGTGTAGAGATGTGGCGCTTGCCCTCCATTCAGAGCTGTTCATGCCACAGCAGAGGGGGCACCCCCATCTTGCCCCTCGCTTTTGTCCACATCCTGCTTAGCTCAGTGAGGCCCTTTGCCCTGAAGGGAAAAACTAAGCTTATAGAAGATGGGCTAAAACACGTGCCTGGCAAGATTGCTAATGAGGTTTAAATACTGTCATACGCCTAACACCTGTGGCCCAGGGCAGCAGGCACGGCGCCGCTGAGTGTCAACTGGAAGCTGACAGGGGCTGCTTGCTGCCTCTTCAAGTCTGAGACCACGTGTGGAGGGACCAGAATGTCCCCCCGGAAACCCCTCAGAGACTCCAGGGCCTGGCTATGCCTCTGGCCCCTTTACTGTTCTAGATTTTGGAGTCTGGAGGAAGGTTTTCATCAAACAAAACCTCAAAAAACCTTTCTTCCCCCTGCAATGCTCCCCACTCCGCCACCGTCAAAAAAGAAAACAACATTCGAATTGTGCACCATCGCGGGTCTAGAAGGAGCCCTACATCGTGAATCTGGGGTCCTGGCTCGGATCCCAGTTCTGCCCACACGGAGGCTGTGATCATGGGCAAGTCTCCCCATCTCCTGGAAATGATTTTCCCCATCCGAACACTTAATGATTTCACCTCCGCCTCTGGTATGTGAGGATTAAATTCAATGTCAACATTGCTAGGCAACCATTAACTGGATGTTCATAAGAAAAATGCCTGCTATTAGCCGAGCTTACAAGGGCCGGCTCTAAAGCCAGGTTCAAACTCTACCTCTGCCCCTTCAGCTGTGTGGCATCGCATAAATTATTCAACCTCCCTGGGCCTCAAGTTGCACAGGGGAAAGAATGCAAAAGTCAGAGTTGCCGTGGAAATCAACTGAGATGAGCTCCCTGCAACCATTCCTGGTGGGCAGCCCTCAGAGATCTCCGAGCAGTCTGGGGTAGGAGCCTGAGAGAGGGCAAAGGGGAAGGAAGAGGCGGCACATTTCTGCCTCACACAATGAGTTTTTGAGAAGCCAAAGGTCCTCATGCAACAGTTCAGGGTTCTGATGCTCTCTTAGCTGAGGGAGGATGCCCTGCCTTGGCTCACCGGCCACGGAGACCATCTCCTACTCTGTGCAATCACAGCTGGCCCACACTGGGCACACAAGTAGGGTGGATGGGGTTGCTGCTCTGCAGACCAGCTTTGGAGGGAAACCCTGCCTAGAAGTCAGTCCCTGCAGGGCCCGGTCTCAGGGACCCCCAGCTTGGCCCTAACTTCCTTCCATCCTCTGGATCCTGCTGATGGGTCTGCTGCCCTGTGGGTGGTGGCAAGGGATCCAGCCAATGGGTCTTCCTCTATGTTCCAAGGCCATGGGGATTGGGGGGGGGGGGTCTGTAAAAGTTTTCCCCAAGGAGTTCCGTTTTCTGCTGCTGAGAAAATCCTGAGTGAGGACATGGTCGACTCCTCCTTTCATGGAAATGGAATGAAAAGGAATCAGAAAGCATCCACAACAAGCCAGCACTGTGCCAGATCACAATGTACTTACTTAATTTCCCCCCAGTTCAGCAAATTGTCACTATTATGCCATTTCTTAGGCACCTACCTGCTCCTGGTTACGTACCATGCAAGTATCATCCTTGCCTAAGAAATCACGCAGGTAATTTAAGCCCATGAGCAAGTCTTTTTGAGCAACCTTGGGAATGCAGATAAGCAAAGGGAAGATAAAAATCACCCCAAATGCCACCACTGTGATCATCTCCCAGTACATTCTTCCAGACTTACTTAGGGGTTCTTTGGATGCAGAGTGGTGTGGTGATTGTGAGTGAGACTTCTGGAATTACAGAGTTGAATCCTTTTCCAGCCACTTGCTGGCTATTGACCCTGAACAAGCCGCTGAATGTCCCTCAGCCTCAATTTTCTTACTGTAAGAAACACAGAGCCTGCAACGCGGGGATGCTGTTGGGAGCAGAGCTGCGGATTCAGGTCAAGCTGGTTCTGAAAGTCCATGAGGACAGCACAGGTGTGGGAAAAGGCATCTGTTTGGAACACTGCAGAGCAAGTAGAACGTGCCAGACATGGTGCTGAGGACTGGCCACAGGGTGAATGACGTGTGTGGGGACTGGGCACCATGTTTGCATTTCACCGTTTCCACTTTGACTTTCTGCAGGTCTGGGAGACCCAATGGCTGAAGGAAGCTCAGCCTGAAGAGAAGACCCTTATCCCAGAGGGTGTGAACAGTCTTCCTGTCCCCCTCTGGGGGGCTGGCTACTGTGGTGGGGGCCCAGCTCTGACCTGCTACAAGGTGCTTAGCAGGCGTGCAGAAAGTGAGGGAGTGAACAAATGCATGGGTAGTTCTGAGAAAGGGAGGAGATTGAGGCTGTGACGGAACAGAGGGCTGGCCCCAGTAAAACTGCTCAAGAGCAGAGTGGCAGGTGGGGGAGAGTAGGTGGTGCCTGAAGACCTCAGGGCTTGCATTTTCCTTGCCTGTGCCACACAGTCATTGTGGGGAGCGCCCCTGCGCCTCTGTGCTGGAGGTCATCATATGGCCACCATGCTTGTAATCACTTCTAATGGACCCTCCTGTCCATACTGGTGTTGGCTGGTTGGCCTCGGGGCTGTGGGGGAACTGTGTTCTGTGTCCACTGGAGCCTGATTTCCTCTCCTCCCACCTCCTCCCCTGCCCCCTCCGAAGGCCTTCATCTTGTCTGTGGCTGGCTGCACTCAGAAGAGGCCTTGTGAGGTGCTGGCTGAGCAATGATTGCTTCCTGTCTGGTACCCAGCAGGGCCAGCAACGCATCCTTCCCTTGCTTCTGCTGGGCCTGCCTGCTGATCCCCTGCCAAGTCTCCATTCTGGGTTTTGAACACAGCTGGACTTCAACATATAGCTCTCCATTTGGAAGGATTTACTCAAAACACAGATCCTTCACTATTTGACCTCCAAAGAGGTCTCCCCACCCCATTTATGCAATGAGAAAGGATGGCACCCCCATTGTCTGGAAAGTAGCCATCCCCGTGCCCAGAGGGCATTCTCCCAAAGCTGGCACCCTCTCTCCCTGCTGTCTGACTTGGAGGAATATCCATCAGACTGAAAAATGGGGAAAGAGGCAGAGCCAGAGGCCGGGCGTGGTCGTCAGCTCTGCAGAAAGACCAGCTAAGGGCGATTGAGTGTAGGAACTTCTGTGCAATTCTGTGCCTCTCCCTCCTCCCACCTACACAACACACACCCCTCCCATCTTGCCACTGAGAATAAGTGCTGGTTAAAATGTCTAGCCACTGGTCATAGTCACTGCTGCATGCAGCAGCATAGCCGTGTCCCATAGATTCAGAATCGTCCTCAGAGCTGCAGCTGCAAGCAGCATCCGCTTCTTTGCCATTGCAAACAGGGAGCTCATTCCTGTGTGTTTCTTCACCTCCAGGAGTCTCGGGTGGTGGTTGGGGGGGGGGGGGGCGGAGAGCTTCCATCATACAAGATCTGAGGGAAATCAAAGTAAGAGTATAGAAAAATCCAGACCTAGCAAAAGCTGCTTCCCGGGGGCCAGCTTCACTCTGAGCAGACCCTCCCTTTAATCCCTCACATTCAAAGGAGGGACCCACCCAACAAGAACCATTAGGTGTAGTCTTGAATCCTGATAATTCACCCTTCTCTTGGTTAGAGGATTACTTCTGATTGACCTTAAATGATTTGCCAGGTAGATACCTGACTATTGGATAACAAGGATGTTCTAGTCAGTTTGCTCTTTTGCTAGAGAACAAAGCATTTCTCTTTACAGGCTAATTAATTGGATTCAGAAATATGGGAGGAGCCCCAGTGCCCAGATGGATTCAATTGGCTTGAAAGTAAAGGAACACAAGATTACACATGGAGAGAGGGAGAGAGAGAGATTATTATAAGGTCTTCACCTCCATGTTTATGGAGGCTAAGAAGTCCCACAGTCTGTAAGCTGAGCCCCCAGGAAAGCCCTGGTGGCGTAATACCAGTTTTCTGAGTCAGAAGACTGGAGACCCAGGAGCCCCAATTGTTTAAGTCCCAGTCTGAGGGCAGCAAGAGAAACGTCCTGCTCTAGCCATTAGAGAACACATTCTCCCTTCCCTTGCACTTCTATCCCATTCCAGCCCCCAGTGCATTAAATGATGCCCACCCACCCTGGGCAGGGCAATCTCTTTTTCACTCCATTTGCCAACACAAATGCTAATCTCTTCTGGAAACACCCTCACAAACACATCCAGAAATCCTGTTTAAGCAGATATCTGGGCATCCCATGGCCCAGTCAAGTTGACATATAAGATTAGCCATCACAGATGCTGTCTTATCTTCCTGCCAAATATCAAAACTTCCACTCAAGCCCCCAGAACAATACCCAAAAAACTTGGTGGGATGCACCTGGATGGCATATTTGAAGATGCATTTGTTCCAACTTATGCTGATAAACTGAACTATCCTTCCAGATACTCAAAGCTAGAGAGTTTACCCGAGAAGGAAATGTGCATCTTACTTCAGCATTGAGACACTGCAGTTTGGGCACAAGACTTAGAAGCATTTGAGAAGATCCCCCAACTTCTTTGCACACATCCAAACCTGGGTGGGGAGTGTCAGCATACACAGCAGGAGAGCAGACCGGGGCTCAGTGGGTCACTTTGGAATGGGGTCTGTAAGTCTGAGGGCTCCCTTATGGTCAAGTTAAAGGACCTTGCAATAAAGCGGCTTTGAAATGATGCCTGACCCCAAGTCATTTTCTGTCAGGCGGTCAGAGTTAAAGTGATGGATTGTCACAATCAACATAAAACCAAAGCTGTTGGTTTGCTAGATCCAGGTTTAAATATTGCTCCATCTGTCTGACTCTTTAGGTTTGGATGAGCAGCTCTCTGCCATTTCCAAGAGGTATTAGTTTGCTTCGGCTGCCATAACAAAGTGCCACCAACCACGGCTCAAAGAGCAGAAGTTTATTGGTGTTCTCCAGGTTTGCAATTCTGTACCTGAATCTCCCCTTTACATCAGGCCCCCCTACTCCCGTATGACCACATCTGAACTTGACTAATTACATCTGTAGTGACTCTGTTTCCAAATAAGGTCACGTTGAGGTACTGGGAGCTAGGACTTCAACACAGGAATTTTGGAAGGACACAATTCACCCAGAAACCAAATTAGCCTCAGGTTTTTGGGTTTATTACACGTAGTACCTTTTAGGGTAAAGGCTAAAGACACCATTTCCCCAAACAGGAACCATCTGATTCTCATCCCAAAGAGATGGCCAATGAAATATTAAAACCCAGAGAGACTAACTAGGAAACCAGACCCCCACCCCCACCCCCGGGACTCCACTGCCACAAAACCACCACAGTGATTGAAGGTGCCCAAGTTACTTCAGGTACATGGTCTTGCCCAGTTCTCAAAATGACCCTCTGAAATGAGTATCTTTTTAGTTTTCTAAAATACATCAATTCATGGATATTAAACCAAGGGATGAGAAGGGCTAGTGCTTGAACCTGGGATTCTGAGTCCTGCGATGAGCACTCCTAGAATTCCATAGGCCACATGAAAGGGACTTGAGGACTTCCAGTTACTTCCCTTCCCTGTGGGGAGGAGTCCCAGGAAGTAGGCTTCTCTCCTGGTAGATTCCATGTGCTCGGCCCTCACCGCTCTGCTGGGCCATGTCATTTGGAAATGTATGCTACATTGGACATGAGGAAATGAGTTTGGGTGGATTAAAATGTCATTTGTGGCCCTCTGCCTACAATGCTGGTTGTTCGTTTTCCAACAGCAGCATGATTCACTAATAAAACATTTTATCTAATGAAAAATCTCCATCAATTTGGACCGATTTAGCTTACAGCACTTTTCCTCAGGAAGACAGTTGCCATAAATAAGAGTCCATGTTGAGAATAATGGCGGGGGCTAAAAGCATCCAAGGTATAAAGTTGCCTCCGCTCTTCCCAAGACTCTAATAGCAATCCTAATTACACTCACAATTTAAATGACTGTTTCATCTATTGTGCACAGAATTCCTATGGCACGCAAGACAATTGCAGGACTCGACTTTTGCTGGTCACCCTAATCTCATTAACAACTTCCAGATTAGTAGAAATGCTGTCTATACCTCTTCTTGAGCTAGCGCCTTCTCCTTCTTGATCTTACTCTTGCTTTTAAACAAATCGCAAATGTTACCTCCTCAAGGGAGACACGCCCCGCCCCCGTGTTCCCCAAGGCTGGCTGAGTCAGGGCTTCCTGTGCGTTCCTGTATGCATTCTTCTTAGAGTTTAATCAGAGTCTATGGAACATGGGGCATTAGCCTTAATTTACTTTGTTGGACCCCTACTACTATGGGTTGAATTAGGACTTCCTTCTCCCTCCCCTGCACAAAAAGTTCTCATTTAGAGATGCTGGGGGGTTAAGATTTCAACTTATTTGAAAGTAGGGCATTTACAGAGATAATCATGTTAAGATGTGTTCACTAGGGTGGGCTCCAACTCAATAGGACTGGCATCCTTATAGAAAGGGAAAATCTGACAGACCAGCACAGGAGGATGATGAGGTGTAGAGGCATGGGGAGTAGATGCCATATACACTCCCAGGCATGGCTGAGGCTACCAGAAGGTGGTAGAGAACTGATCCTTCCCTAGCCTCTCTGGGCTGCCAAGCCTTTGGCTTCAGAATTCTAGTTTCCAGGACTGTGAGACAGTAAGTTTATCACTTTAAGTCCCCCAGTTGGTGATCTTCCATTAGAGGCACCTTAGTTTTCTGGGGCTGCCATAACAGACCAGGTGCTGTAAAGGGTTGGAATGTGCAGGATGTGGATAACCTGCCTTAGAGTGGTTAGACCTTGCCCGGCTCCTGGGAAGTAACCACTAAGCCCTTGGAACCTCCTTCCTGGTGAGAATGTCTTGGTCAGCACATGCTATCTGGTGTGGACCCAGGCCCCTGGGTAAACAATGACTTATGGTGGAGACCTTGGGCCACATGGTATCAGCTTGACTACTGGAGGGGCTGGAGACTAAGGTCAGCCACATGGGGTGGGGGTGGGGGTGGGGTCATGGGACCAACCTTCACTAAAAACCCTGGGCCCCAAGCCTTGGATGAGCCTCCCTGGTCAGTAACGCTGCATGTGTGTTATCACATGTGGCTGCTGAGAGAATTAAAGGCTATCCGCACAACTCCACTGGGAGAGGACAATCGGAAGCTCACACATCATGTCTCCTGGGTCTGCCCTGTGCACCTTGGCCACTCCAGACTTTATATGTAAGTTTCACTGTGCTCTGTGAGAACAATGGCACTGCTGAAGTCTAGGTTCTCCTGGCGATGCATTGTGCTGAGGGTGGTCTTGGGGACGGACCCTGAAGCACCATTAGTCTATGAACAGGACATAGGCTGCCCCACAGGAGCTCACACTTTGCCCAAATTCTCTATGCATTTGTTAGACACCTGCTGTGACACCTCTAGGGGAAGAGACCTCCTTAAGCATCCTGATGGAGAAACCAAGGAAAGTACAGATAAGAGAAAATTGACAACTCACATACCATTTGCCTTTATACAATGTATACATTTTCCCTAACATTGACTTTACCTGGATTTCACATCAATGACCTTTTTCTCATTCTCATCTTTGTCAGAATTATAAAAAGATTTCATTACTTTTTAATGCAGGGTTTAACTTGTACCATTTTACGGTAATTTCAGGTTTTGTATTCAGAATTCTACAGAAGGCTTTGGTTGGATTCCTTAGGTTCTCCTAAGGAGGGTTCTATGGGGAACCTTGATGGTGCTTCAGGTTGCAGGGATCTGGGTCTACTTGGAGTCTATCCAGGAGTGTTTGAAAGATCTCTATTTCTCTTCTCCAGTGCATGGTACTAAGCACATAGGCCTTTGTCACTTTAGGAAAGGATGAAGAGCACATTCCCAGGATCACCTGGGATGGCTTTGCATGGTAGGACCTTTCTTTGTGAAAGTGAAGACCCAGCCTCTCCTTTAGTGGATGGGTTTGGGATCTTGTACATGGCTCAGGTATGAAAACTAGACAGGAGATTTTTACTTTCCATTTGGATGGTCAATCCAAATGGTCAAATCCCAGCCTTGTGCCCATCCATTCTGGTCTGTTGTGATAGAACATATTCAGCAAGATTTATGTGCCTCAAGCAGGTCTTTTATCCTCAAGATCAAGTGCCCTTGCAGCCATGGCCATAGATTCCTGCAAATGGTGCCACCTGGAGCCATGCTCTGCCCCTCACTGTGCTCTAAAGCAATGTTGACTTCTGAAGTTTTGTCCCTCCCCACCCTCTGCTGCACCAGAGTCTCTATTTCCATGGAAGCCTGGTCCCGTGGCAGGTCCTGCTGCCACTCCAGCCTGCAGTAAATGGTATCACCAAGGCTTTGAGCAGTGCCAGGGTCCCTTTACTAGTATATTCTTGCCTCCGTGATGATGGGGCCCTGACCCCTCTTCAGGAAAATAGCCTTTGGATTTCCAAATCTCACATGATGACTCCCTCCCAGTATGCCCAACCCTCTGGGCCTTTTGGTTCGTTCCTCCTTGTCCACCATAGCAGCTTTGGCTTCTTCACATACTTTATCATGAGCTGCCATATTCCCAAGCTTTTAAGTGGCATTCTGATGCCTCACGTTCCACACAGGGTGCTCAATCCTCCATTGGCAATTTCTTTATCCTTATTATCTGTGCCTCTCTATCCAGCACTCCCAGGGACATTCTTATGCTTCCTGCTGATATATGGTACATGCTGCAGTCCTTACAGTGTATAATCCTACAGCGTTGCTCACCAGGGCTGATGGAAGAGGTTTCACCCTAGATGTCAGTCAGGTGGCCAGAAGCAGTGACTAGGCCAACCTGGAGAGAAACCATCTCCCTTTTTCATGTCTAAATGGCCCAGACATGCCCTTCCCCATCAGTGCCCCAACGTTATCACAGAAGACTTGTTAAGCTGGTAATAATTATGGCTTCTTTCCATCATACTTAAGTCTTGTGCCTGATTGTTAGCTTGGCTACCCTCCAACTGCAAGGGATGGCATGCTACTACGTGCTGGCAAGACTGCCCTTAGACTCACAGGTTTTCCTTTAACTGGTGGTTCCATGGCCCATGCTGCCTGTTGCTTTCTCTTTCTGTCCTTTTCACGGCTATTTCTCCTGGCCAATGTGCCACCTGCCCCCCGCATTCCAACCTAGCTCACGGTAAGTGAGAATTATAGCATAATCTTCCTTACCAGAGTGAGGGGCCCTTATTTCACCTCAGCGGCATGTGATCCAACTCCAGAACCCTCTCCTGGTACAACTATCTTTGGCTGGCTTCTCTAGAGGCAGTGCCCTGGGTAGGGATTTGAGGAAGAACACTTTAGGAAAAAACAGATTAGCAGAATATGGACGAGGATAAGACTGGGCAAGAATATAAAAGTGGATGATGTATTGATTGCAAGGAAGAACCTGGCCTTCTGGCTGAGAAAGCAAAGCCCATCACAGTGCTCCCCACCCATGGAGAAGTGCATCTTGGAGGTAAAGGGCTGTCATCTTCCTTCCCCCCCCCCCACTGGCATGGACTGCCCCCCACCCCCCACCCCCCACAGCACTATTAGACAGTTGGCCAGGGTCTCTGCTTCCAGCATAATCCTCATCCCAATCTCCTTGCCTGTACACATGCCACAAAAACCATTTTCCTACAGCCCTCAGACTCTTACCAGGATCCTTGGCATCATGCTCACCATGCTCCTTAGCCTGGCATAGAAGTCCTACATCTGCCAGCAAATGTATCTACAAGCACTGCGATGCTTCCTTAGTATATAATAATCAAAATCAACGGTTACTGTCTCCATGTGCTCTTCCTCACTTTGTCTACCTAGTGAACTCTTACTCATCCCTCAAAGCCATGCTCAAATGCTACCCACTCAATAACCCTGATCATACCATGTAATGATTATTTGCTTTCTTCTCTCTATATCCAACCTGTAAGATGCTCAAGAGCAGCAACTCATTGTGAGCATGTGTCCCTCTCTGCAGCCTGAGGGCCTAGCAGAGCGTCTGGAGCTTCTGTGATGTTTGTTGAATGTGTGCACGAATATACAAAGACATGGATGTATGACAGAAATGGAGCAGACAAATCCATGTGTTCTTTTATTCATTCACACTTGTATTTATGCCTATAATATCCTTTCAAAGTTTCAAACAGATCACAGATTCCCTATCGCTTTTTCTTATATTTTGAACATAGTATTAGGGATGTGAAGTGCCTGTAAAGAGGTGTAGTTTGGTGGCCGGCTGGCCAGAAGACACAGTGGATTCTGAATAAGACACTTCTATTTCTGTCCAGATAAGCTCTGAAGCTCCCTGCCTATCTGTGAGCTCTGAGAATCCCAGGAGATAAATCACAAAGCCCGTGGGCAGTCGACAAGTAGAGAGCAGTCCTGTCCATATGGCTCTGGGCGCACAAGGGGTCTTGTCTGATCCACCATCTATTCTAATGATACTCCAACTAGAGAAAGCTCCATCCAGGTTGGGGCTGAAGCAAAGGCTGAAAGCCTCCTCTGTCAGTTTGAATACAGTTGAGCAATAGGCACAGCTTTTATATGTTGAATGGAATTTCGTCCTGGATGACTTTCACATTTAGTTATTTCTAGTACATATCTGAAGCTATTAGAATTTAAATGCCCTTCAACATGGAGATGGGAGCCTAATGCAGGAGCCAAGGGTGGACCCAGGGATTTGGAGAAGCAGACTTTGGACTGGGCCTGCCACTCACCAGCTTTATTCAATCACAAGAGGTCAGTGATCCTCAGTTTCCCTATTACCCCCTGCTGACTTCATGCACATGCAAGCTTTCAGGTGCCCAGAAGGGCCCATGCCTGTTTTAACTCCGTTATAAACACACTGGTTTAATGAATGGAATTCAGGATGACAACAGAGCATTAGCAGAGGAGGTTCGTGAACGTGTGCACTCTTCCTCACTGACCCCCTGGGGTGTACTGCTTGCAGGGTGCAAGCACCCAGGGACCCTCCATGGGTGAATCTTCAAAGCCAGGACAAGGAGAGCATGCTGTATCTACAGCTAAGTAACTGGGGGCACTGGAAGCCCCACGAAGCCACGCTTTCCACGGGGATCAAATGTGCTTGCATGCCAAGAGATGACAGAGGCATTGTAAGAAACCAGGAAGAGTCAGTTCCCTGTCCTACTCTTTCTTACTCATGTTACTTTTAGTCTACCACTTAGACAGGGATGTCATCACATGGAAGGCAAGGGGAAGACAGTCCATAGTCCTTTTCCTTCCAGACCTTTTGTACTCCTCAGTAAGCCAAAACTAAAGAGCGTGTTAAATGTGTGCACATTAGGGCACCTGGGTGGCTCAGTGGTTGAGCATCAGCCTTTGGCTCAGGTTGTGATCCCGGGGTCCTGGGATCAAGTCCCATCGGGCTCCCTTCAGGGAACCTGCTTCTCCCTCTGCCTGTGTCTCTGCCTCTGTCTCTCTCATGAGTGAAATCTTTTACAACAAAATGATGTGCACATCGGATGTGAAATGAAAAGATCAGAGTTTTATGCAGTATTGCCCTTGTTCTGGTAAGAACATGATAGACACACATAGGAGCTATGAAATACGAGTTGTATCACTTCACTTCTACATGTGCGTTGAACGATCTGATATTTGCATTGAAAAACTAGCATCGCACGTTGCAAAGACGACAAAGATGAACAGTAAAATTCACTCAAATAATGTCGTTCTAGGTTAAAAAAAAATGAAAAAGCCAGGAAAAACACCATAGCCTGTGCAGAGACCTCAGGAGAAAAGTTTCATGTTTTAGAATATTTCCTGGTAGTACCCACTCAGAGCATGAGACTCCTCAATATTTCCTAGTACTGTTTCCCCAATATATATTTTTTAAGATTTTATTTATTCATTCATGAGAGAGACACACAGAAGCAGGGACATAGAAGGGAAATAGGAGGCAGGCTCCTCACTGGGAGCCCGATGTGGGACTCGATCCTGAGACTCCAGGATCATGCCCTGAGCCAAAGGCAGACACTCAACTGCTGAGCCACCCAGGCATCCCAATATATATATTGGGATGTAAATAAATATATATATATATTTTTTTAAAACAAGGAGCCCCATATATTCTTGGATCAGGCCCTAAAAGTTACATAGATCAGAAGATTCCACTTGAATTGTTCCTAATTCTTTTTTTGTTGTTCCTAATTCTTTGACTTGTAGTTATTAAGATATTTCATACAACTTGCAGAATGTGAGTCATTTTAAATTTTTCATTTTAAGTTTAAATACAAATGTAGACATGATGAAAGTCTGAAATTTAGCCCCACACATCATGGATTCTCTACTGTCAACCCTGCACCATGGATCCCTGCTTTGAATTGCTCTACCTTTACTGCCTCTCCTCATTTCTAGCCCTTGCCTAGGATGAAGCCACCATAATTCCACCAGGAGATATTTCAACAGTGTCCTAATGGTCTCTCTGCTTCATCCTGCCCTGTTCACTCCAAACCTGGCTTGTGGAATGACATCTTAAAATGTCACTCTGATCAGGTCTCCTGCTCCTCCCCAGGGCCTGTGGGGAGTGGGAACCCATCATGGCCAACAGCCTGAGCTGATCTGGCCTGGACACCTCTTCCCTCTGCTTCCATCCCAGGCGATTTGGCCAACCCCTTTTCATACCTCACTTACCAGGAGCCCCTGCCTCCCTGAAATTGGCAGAAAGAACCAGATTCAGTCAGGCCCTCAGGTCTTTGCACACATGCCTGCAGCTACATGGTGCCCGCCCCCCCCCCCCACTCCTTTCCCTGATCAGCTTTTATCTATTCTTCTAGATTCAAATCAGATCAGACCTTGCCTCCTCCAGGAAGCCTCTCCTCCCCCTGATTTCTCAGCTGGCCAAGAAAAATAACCCATGCGCCCCCAATAACATTCAGGACACCCCCAGCTAAGCCTTTAACCCATTATACTGAAATGGCAGCTTTACGTATCTGTTGCTCTCTCTAGCTATTGAGCTCCTGGAGAGAAGAGACTTTTGTCCTATGGATTACTGGAATCTGAGCTAATAGGTCTTAGTAGATGACTGTCAGTTGGATTCCTTTCTTGTATCTCTATCTGCTTATCTTCCCAATTTCCTTTTAAAAAGAATGTCTCCATCCAACAAGAACGAAAACACACTTTTAGAAATGAGTAAAAGCCCTGAACCCACTCCCGCCTCCTCCAGAGCTCACCAACCAGCAAGAGGGAGAGAAATAAAGTTACGCCCCTGGGCACCTTATCCCGAGCCACTGAACATCTAGAGCAACCGATCCTGCCAGGAAGTCAGGAAAGAGGTTTTCAGCACAGGCTGTCCAGGGAGGAGTAGAGGAGCACGTAGTAGGCACTGGGCACAGCGTAGCTAAAACTCATCAACAAGCAGTGAAAGCACCTGTTGTCCCTCTGGAAGCCACGAGAGGTGTCTGCCTTTGTGGCCTGGAGAGTTGCCACCTCATTGTTCTCGTATCAAACAATTGCTTCTTTATCTCCTGGTGGCTTGCATCAGGGTTCCTTTACCGCAGGAACACTTTTCATCTTCCTTCCCAGCCTTTATTCCGGGCAATTCATCTTTCTTTTCGCTGCCCTTTGCTGCCACCCAGTTAATTGCTCATTCAAAGGTTTTCACGTCTACACTTCTTTTCCTGCTCAGTACGCAGGGAATGCAGCTTTCCCCCCTGTTTAAATTGTGGTCAGATGCACTAGAGATGCAGCCTTTCCTGTCTTTTCTCCCCCTTCCTGTGGGAAGGGGAACTTAGAGCCAGGGGGAGCTGTCCTGTGCCTGGGCTGAGGCCGCCAGAAGGGAGCCCTGCTCTGCGATGGTCTCCTGCTGCCCACACCCAGAGCCGGATGGAGAAGAACACAGCCCACCTTGTTCTGTGTCTCTGTGGTCCCAGAACTACCTACCATGATATAATGAGTTCCATTGGAAAATGGTACAATCTAGAAAAAGACCATTTGAAAGGATGCTTGTAGTCCTTTTCAGAGAATCAGTGATGGGAAGGGGCCCTGCAGCCTCCAGGCCTCCCTCTACCAGCAGCTTCAGATCTCTCCCTGCTGAGAACTCCCTTCCATGGATCATCATGGCTTGACCTGCTCCTAAGGTGTTCAGGACTCTACACATAGTTACCCCCCCAACCCCTCCCAGGCAAGTCCACCCTGACAATCCTCACCCGATCAATCTCAAAACCCTGTTCCTGCTGAACGATGCCAGCTCTTAGCCCCACGTGAAATTATCCATGTGTTCCTTACTGTGCTTATTTCTGGTTTCCTCTCAAAATAAGTTCTACAAATTCCATGTAAGCAGGGGATTTGTCTTGCTGCCCACTTCCACTCCATGGTAAGGCACTCAGAAATATCTGGTGAAATAAGAACATGAAAGAACAAGGCCTTGGGCCGAGTTTTAGTATTAGAAGCTACTTCCTTCTGTGAAAGGGACAGTGATATTGATAAGTGTAAGATCATCGTCATGTATTAAAACTGATTTATTGGCTGTTAACTAAGGTTCAGACACAATATAGTCAGGAATTTGTGTCATCTGACTGAAGTCTAGAAACTCCTCAAGTTACCGCACGCTGAGGGTGACAGACCTGGGATGTGCCACGCACCTGACTCAGGGCTGCAACCCTTCCCCAGCTGCTGACTGCCCACCATTTCTCAACACAGAGTGTCCCCCAAGCTCTGTGATGAGAGCAGCCCCATCAAGCCCAAGGTCATGGCTCATGGACCCGTCCCCTACACAGGGCACACTTCACTATGAAATAATGTGTCTCAAAGGTCTCTATCAAAGACCCTCTTGGTACAAGAAAACGTCAAACACAGGCAACATAAGGAGGGCGTTTGGTGCAGAGGAAGCGCTCAGAAGATAAAGCCAAGGGACTTCGACTCTTTCAAGACAGGCAGCCCCCTCATGTGCCCTGGGGAGGTCGGGCCTGGCTTGGCTAGTTCTGTAGCACCTGCCCGTCGGAGGGGCGATAAGGATTAGGATAGTCCATTACAAGAACAGTATGATGATGGCGATGGCATTGCACTTTTGACTTGTACATTAGGTGCTGTGTGCAGCTCATCTCAGTTCATTCTCAGGTGGCGCTGGAGGGGTGGGGATGCATCCTCAGCTCCACATCAGGATGGGCCAGCGAGCTCCGGGGGGTTACATAACTAGGCTGCGCCTCCCAGCGAGGCAGAGATGGTGCTTGCAGTCCGACTCCCTGCCAGCCTCTCTAAAGCCGTGATGCTCCAATCACTCCACTCTCCCAATGCACAGTATGTCCTGTATGAAAAATTTTTAAGATTATTTTTCATTTTATGCAGAACTGTGAATACAGTTCTTTCTCCCATTCCTCTGTTTCCTATAAAATAATGACATTTAAACTCTGCCAAACAATAAGAAAAATTCAAGGGAATTAAAATGTATATATAAAAAGAAAAGGAAAGCAGAGTTAGGAAAGAAAACTGCAGACCGTCATTTTGCTTGGGTAGCCAACTCAGGCACAAATATTAACACGGGACCCCTTGCCACAGTAACCAGAAGCGTGGTCTTGACCCTGACCCACTACTACTACTGCTGCTGCCCAAAATTGGTTGGAAATCTCAGCTTCTGCCCTTCTCCCTCATGGCTTCCTGGAGAGAAGTGAGTGTTATAGATCATTTATTTTTCCATTGAATGTGCCTTTGAACACCTCTATTTTTGGTTTTCTTTGACAGCATCATAGAGGTATGATGTACACAGGACTGCACATTTAATGGGTGCAATTTGAGGAGTTTGGATAGATGCAAACACCAGTGATATTAGGACGACCAAGGTAACATCCTTAAAAAAAAACAAAAACAAAAACAAAAAAGGGACACGAGGGAAATTTTGGAGGGTGTTGGATGCTTTGGTTTGGTTTTGGTGGGAAGCACACTTAACGGAAATCCACCCTCTTATTTTGAAGTACGTGGAACAGTACCGTGAAGTGCAGATGCCGTGCTGTACCAGGAGCTTCTGGAGCTTGTTCATTTAGCACAGATGAAACTTTGTACTCAACTGAGCAATAACCCCCAGGGCCAAGCCTCCAGCCCCTAAGTGGGGTCATGCTGTGCTATCCTGTGACTGGCTTATTTCACAGAGCAGATATGCTTCTTGTTCTACCACCTTGTTACGAATGGCAGGATGCCCTTTTTATTCTTAAAGGAATTCCTTTAATTGCCAAATTTCAGGTTTATTCTTTTCTATTCATTATCTGGTGAAATTCTCCACCTTGCAGTGTATTTTCTGAATCATCCTTGTTATAGCTCCTTTTGAGACCTTGTCTAAGGATTCCAATAACTAAGTCCTTGGAGCTTGCTCTTGTGGTCTCTTTATGTTCCCCTTTGATGCGGTTTCTGGACATATCTGGTGAGGTGTCAAAGAGCTGTCCGACATTGCCTGCGGAACAAAGAGACTCAGAAGATCACCCTCCCAATAGGTAGACAGAGTGGGGTCAAGTTGCCCAAGCCAACCAGGGGCTGAGGACAGCCAGGGGCTCCGTAGGCTTGTAAGACTCTTTTAAGCTTGAGAGTCATCCTGACTCATGGGTCTCAGCTGATAACCTGGTGGCTTTCCCAGGACCCATTCTCCTTCATGGATGGTGAACCCCAAGCATTATCTTCTCTGCACCTTGAGATTATGCCCAGTGTTAGCCCATTTTTCAGTATTTTTATGAATCTGTTAGATCCTTGCCCTTCTCCCTTGAAGAACACCTATGCTCTGAGAGAAAGCTGAGCCTTGATAGCCAAGATCTCATGAGAAGCTGGGCAGAGAGAAGTGGGCTCAGCTCCTGGCTGCCTCCACAGGCTGAAACTTTTTTTTTCTCTTCTGCCCCACAAGTGAGATTTCTCATTCATCTGGTTTCTCAGCCTGTTAGCAACGGCCCTCTGCCGGTTCCTTTATGTGGGATTCTTATATGCTTACCCTGAGGTATGAATCAGCAAATAGACTGAAGGAAAAGCAGGTACAGAATGTGGGCTTATTTCTCCTCCATTTCCCTTTACTCAAGAACTTCACCTTCACCTTCCAAATCCCGGGTGCCACCATAGGTACCTGGCAGCTTCAAACAGATCTTAGCATCTCATTCAGCCTCCCTTAGCTCTTAGCTCCTGGTGTTTGCACTGCTCTGTGCTTCCAGCCACTCCATAGTCCTCATGCAAAAAATCGATACAGGGGGTGGCATTTCTGATAAACACTCCAGAAATGGGGCCGATACAGGCAGGTCGTTTGGCAGCTCCAGCAAAAGAACCACAGCTGGCAGGTTGTAGGCAGAGTCAAATTATAAAACAAGTGGAGGAACCTGGATAGAATGAACTCAGGAACAGAATCGTCCAAATGACTGGAAGCAGCACTTCAAGGGGATACCCAAGAGGGATGAGAAATATAGCTGGGGAAATGGTTGGTCACCAAGATTCAAGGATCTTGGGTAACAAAGTTTGGGTTCTCCTCCCCACACATAAAATGGAAAATACTGAAGGAGTTTCACTGTTACCGTAAATTCTGAGACGGGTCCTATCAAGGGACAGTGCAAACAGTGAAGCACCTGGTGGTAGGGGTGGGTTTGGGAAACAGGAGATTAACATGACAGTTTATAGATGTATGTGAGGACGTGTTTTCCGCCTCTTTCTTCTGGTTCTGCCGTGACCATCCACCCCCAAGAGGCCTGACCGAGGTGCCTGTCAGTTTTTCCTGAGCTGAATGCCACCCCTTTTCTACTCAGTACACCATTCATGACTGTTGATCTCAGGGCATAGGAAGCTCCTCCTGGAGGGAAAGAGCTGCCCCAATCATCCATGAGAGTTTACAAAGGGCAGAGGCACATGATGAATGCTATTTCTTTCTCACCATTGCACTGATCCGACAGTGTTTGCTTTCTTTTGGGGCAATGGCTCCAACCTGACAGCAAATGCCTGGAGAAGGACCATCTTCTTTAGGAAAGCCAGTTCCCTGCTGGGCTAGGCTGCGGGAAGTCATACCAGGGAGCCTCCACCTTGAATAATTCCCTGGCATCCAGAGACTTGTAGGTTCACAAGAGGATTTCAACAGCTTGCAGGGCCATGTGTCTCTGCCCATAGGGGCGCTCGCGTTAGCTAATCACATAGGAGCACACCACCAAGTGCTGCTTTGTTAAGTTATGGCAAGAAGCTGTCTTGTCACAGTGGGGAGATGCAGGTTGATGGGCCGAGCCCATTCCCTTCCTGTAGGCAGACTTACCAATAGCTGTAAGAACTTCCAAAACCTTTAAATGTATCCACAGAAGTGGAATTACAAGTCCAGGAAGATAACCTGAGATCCGCACACTAATATTTATTTGCCCAAGTTTTGTTTTTTGTTTTTTGTTTTTGTGTGTTTTTTTGTTTTTTGTTTTTTTTTTTACAGTTTAATTTGTGAATCAAACTGGAAACACTTAAAATGCCCTGCATTGGGGAGAAAGGAGGGGGAAGTGGGTGAAATAAGCTGCTGTATGACCACATACTAGACTAGCATGACAAGTATTCAAATTTGTATTTGGTAAAATAGGTGATCATATGCGACATACAGACCATATATTCATTTTACAACGCAGATTGAGAAAATATGCATTGACTGTGTGCGTGCACGTGCACACACACAGAGACAAAGATTTTAACATTATTTATCCGAGGGTGATGGTGCCAATATTTGAATTTTCTCCTTACTTCACAGTGAACATGCATTTGTGCTTATAGAAAATATATGTCCACACGACTATACTTGATAATATGTATATTTGCACATTATGTATTAAACCAGGACTTAAGGATAAGAAGCTTGAGAGAAACTGGTATCCTAGAAAAACTTTTAAAAGATTATTTTGAGAGAGTGGGGGCAGGGGGAAGGCAGAGGGAGAGAGAATCTAAAACGGACTGAGTATGGAGCCTGTCTTGGGGCTTGATCTCATGATGGGGAGCTCATGACCTGAGCCAACCGAGTCACCCAGGCGACTCTAGAAAATACACTTTTAAAGTCAGGCAGACCTTTCTTAAGACTGTCGATTTCTAACTCTTGGATCCTAGATTTAAAAAAGCAGTTTGTGTTTTTATTTCACAAAAATTGTGTAAGGTAGTTTTCATCCTCATTTCCAATCAACAGAACTCAGAAGCATAAAGCACCAAGCACATCACCAGTGCTCAGAATCGGGAGCCTTATTATTAAGGAATTATAATACCATTCCAGTTTTCTTAATGCAGGGACATGTACAGGTATGGCCCAGGCAAAGGATGCTGAGAGGACGGCCCAGCCTCAGAGGGTGATTCTGCAGTCTTTGGGGTGAGAACTCCCAGGCTCAGAGCAGCACCTTCTGGCACAAGCATTTGTCTCTGACTCTCTTCTATGTTCTACGAGGACCAGCGCTTCTGCTCTGCAAGATCTTTTCTGTGCATGTCTGACTAGCCAGGGCACAGACAACCATCTTGCCTCCTTTAGATGAACAGAGAGGTCCCTGCTCCCCCTCATTCTTCGCTTTCATTTCTGGGAACTTCCTGAGGGCTTCAGACATTGCTTTGTCACCACATTCAAAACACAGGCACTCAGACATGGCCCTACCCTGCACCCCCTGCATGTGAGCACATTCTGCTCCAAGTACTGCAGGAGACACTGCAGTCCAGAAATCCCCGATTTCCAGCCTGGTCCCCACAGACACTTGTAGTTGGGCATTGTTTTAAGCAATGTTTAAATTCAAACTCTGCCTAGGCTTAGCTGTATGATTTGGGGTGAGTCACTTCCTCTGGCTGGGCCTCTGCCAAATCTCAGATCTCCCCACCTGGGAGGGCCTTTATGCATCATCTTGTCCAAACTCCTCATTTTGTCAGATGAACAATCACTCCGCCCCCAGCCCAATCACCCTGTGGTCCCGAGGATCAGTCTCAGCCTACCCTCTCCCCCTCTGGAGAAGCAGAGGCTGGGGCATCACAAGCCAGCAGAGGCGGCTGGTGACTCATGTGCATGGAGGGGGCTTCTCTGCCAAATCATCTCTATCAGAGTTGCTATGTGCCGAGCAAATGCATCACTGTGGAATCTCATGCCCCCAAGGAATTGTATTTCCGATTTTAGTTTTCTGTTACTAACATTTCTCTTGCTGATTTCATCTATGACTAGTATGTATTAGATCCTCACTCTGTGCTAATCAACTACAAGGTATGCAAATACTTTAAACCTCTAAATTATGAGATCCTCATCCTCGGGAGGAGGAAAACATTAACGTTTGGTAAGTGTAAATGTTAAGTATTAGGTGCAGGGAGGGCCGGCTGTCACATAGCTAGTCAGTGAGCCATAAAATGCAATGGATGATTATTATTGAAATAAGCAGCTGGAAAGCTTATAAAATCACATTTTTCTCTTTACAAGTGAGAAGACAGACTTTTGAGAATGGGGAGTATCAGGCCTGAGGTTCGCACAGTTGCATCTCAGGTCTAGGGTTCAGAACCTCTGTCTCCCCCAGATCCAGGGTATTGGACCTCCTTGGTGCTCTCCCTCCTTTGCTCCAAGGCTACTGTTCAATGCCTCAGTCTAGTCCCTCATTTTTGAAACTAATCTCATCTCCCGAGTTCAGTGGTGTCTGCCGATGAGGGCCTCACTACCCATGTTTGGGAGTTCCTCTGTCCTCTGGGGTCTTGAGTAGAGTGCTTGGAACAACCCTGGTGTGAGATTTGCCACCATTTGGGTCCGTCTTCATGCCAGATTATGTTGTAGGTCTATTCAGAGTGAAGTGCATACAGTAGCTGTTAATAAAAGTAGTACATGGGGAAAGTTCTAAAGCAATAAAGGCCTAGATTAAGAAGATAGATCTCAAACGGCCCAACATGGTACCTCAAGGAGCTAGAGCAAGAACAAAGTGAGCCCAAAGTTAGCAGAAGGAATAAGACTAGAGCATAAATAAATGAAATACTAGAAAAAGGATGGAAATAAGAGCTGTTTAAGATAAAATTGACAAACTTGAAGCTCAGCCAAGAGATTCAAATAAATGTAATCAAAAGTGAAAACCATTACAGCTGATGCCACAGAGATAAGGATTCTCAGAGGACCCAGAGAATGGAATGGTGGGGGAGGGGAACAGGATGGTTGACAGGTAAGAAGTTTGTTACGCAAAATAACTTTAGAGCTCTGTTGTACAACATGGTACTTGTTCTTCACAATACAGTATATGGTGTACTTAAAAATGCATTAAGAAGATTCATCTCACATTAAGTGTTCTTGCCAAAACCCACAAAAGGGCACAAGGAAATTTTTGGAGGTGATGGGTAGGTTTTGTACCTTTGTTGTGATGACAGTATCACAGGTGTTCGCATGAGTCCAAGCTCAAAATGTATATACACTAGAGTTATGCAGGTTTCTGTAGAGCATGTTACCACAATAAAGCAAATAATTTGCTAAATAAACAAGCCAACGAATGAACATCTTGACTTCCATACATCAGACTGAACTCAGGGTAGTCAGAGGGCCAAAAGGCAGCTCAGTGACTCAGTAGGAAGGCCAGACTCTGGCACCAAACACACTGGTCTTCACATTCTGGCTTTGACTGAGATTAACTGTTTTAAGTCTGTTTCTTCTTAAAGGAGGGTAATAAGGGGCTCTTGGGTGGCTCAGTCTGTTGAGCTGAAATCAGGAGATGGTCGCTTAGGTCATGATCTCAGGGTTGTGGGATCAGTGCCACCCCCCCACCCCCATGTGGGGCTCCATGCTAAGTGAGGAGTCTTCTTAAAGATTCTCTCCCTCTGCCCCACTTGTGCATATACATATGCATGCCCTTTAAAAATAAATAGATCTTAAAAATAAAAGGGTAGGGATCCCTGGGTGGCGCAGCGGTTTGGCGCCTGCCTTTGGCCCAGGGCGCGATCCTGGAGACCCGGGATCGAATCCCACGTCGGGCTCTCGGTGCATGGAGCCTGCTTCTCCCTCTGCCTGTGTCTCTGCCTCTCTCTCTCTCTCTCTCTCTCTCTCTCTCTGTGACTATCATAAATAAATAAAAATTAAAAAAAAAGAAAAAAATAAATAAAAGGGTAATAATAGTTCTTACTTGCATGGTTGTTGGGAGGATAAATGTTATCTCTTGTTCATATTATTCTCTTAGGATAAATGATGAGTTAAGATCTAGTCAACAGCTCTGCCTTGAGTTGACTGCTCCATTGGAGAGGCAGGGAAAGGGGACATGGGATGCAAGGACCTTCTGTAGGCCCTTTCCAGATGTTTAGTCTCTGGATCCTCAGAAATATAAGCAAACAAGCACAGGTGGATGTTGATGCAAGGCTGCCTTGTGGGGGCAGCTGAGTCATTCTGGTTTAGATGTGGAGGCTGGATTCCACTGGGATAGGGAATCTAGGAGTAGAAAAAAAGACGTGGGCTGGTTTTGTTGCATTTTCTAAATTGTGCTATTTCCATTGAGTTCTATTCCAGTGAATCCTGAGAGACCCTCTGCTCAGGACCACAGCCAGACTTGGTAGAGGAACCTGGAGAGGACAGCATGGCTGCCTCTTCCTGGGCATGCAGCAACCTCTAGTGGCATGGGGCCCAAGTATTCACTCCAGGGTCCTTCATGCAGGTATTCCTGATGAAGGGATGTTCTGGAGATTGCCATCATCTAAGCTATCCTACTTCCCTTGGGAACCTGTAGCTCTAGGAGCTAAGCAGGACAAGGGGGGACTCCTGTCATGTAAACATGTGCTCATGTAATAGATCTGGGCTAACTTGCAGGATAACTTGCACTTATTTGCCTGAGCAATTGGAGTCTGTTTCTTCAGAATTAGATCTGGAGATTCAAGAGGGCAGATAATGCATGTTAGAAGTAGCCTGAGGAAATCCAATAGATTTTGGCACCTAGCTTCACATTAAAAAATTAGTTACATTAACTTCAATATTTTCCTTTCTTTACTAGATGAAATTGGCTCAAGTTCCCCCCATCTCCCCCCCGCCCAAAGTGAAGGGTCTATTCTCTTGAGAGATGTCAGTTAAGTGCTGAAGAGTGGTAGGTTCACAGGTCTCTAAAACTTTGTCCTACATAGATCAATGGAACAGAATAGAGAACCCAGAAGTGGACCCTGAAATGTATGGTCAACTAATATTTGATAAAGGAGGAAAGACTATCCATTGGAAGAAAGACAGTCTCTTCAATAAATGGTGCTGGGAAAATTGGACATCCACATGCAGAAGAATGAAACTGGACCACTCTCTTTCACCATACACAAAGATAAACTCAAAATGGATGAGAGATCTAAATGTGAGACAAGAGTCCATCAAAATCATAGAAGAGAACACAGGCAACACCCTTTTTGAGCTCAGCCACAGTAACTTCTTGCAAGATACATCCACAAAGGCAAAAGAAACAAAAGCAAAAATGAACTATTGGGACTTCATCAAGATAAGAAGCTTTTGCACAGCAAAGGATACAGTCAACAAAACTAAAAGACAACCTACAGAATGGGAGAAGATATTTGCAAATGACATATCAGATAAAGGGCTAGTTTCCAAAATCTATAAAGAACTTATTAAACTCAACACCAAAGAAGCAAACAATCCAATCATGAAATGGGCAAAAGACATGAAGAGAAATCTCACAGAGGAAGACATAGACATGGCCAACATGCACATGAGAAAATGCTCTGCATCACTTGCCATCAGGGAAATACAAATCAAAACCACAATGAGATACCACCTCACACCAGTGAGAATGGGGAAAATTAACAAGGCAGGAAACAACAAATGTTGGAGAGGATGCGGAGAAAAGGGAACCCTCTTGCACTGTTGGTGGGAATGTGAACTGGTGCAGCCACTCTGGAAAACTGTGTGGAGGTTCCTCAAAGAGTTAAAAATAGACCTGCCCTACGACCCAGCAATTGCACTGTTGGGGATTTACCCCAAAGATTCAGATGCAATGAAACGTCGGGACACCTGCACCCCGATGTTTCTATCAGCAATGGCTGCAATAGCCAAACTGTGGAAGGAGCCTCGGTGTCCATCGAAAGATGAATGGATAAAGAAGATGTGGTCTATGTATACAGTGGAATATTACTCAGCAATTAGAAACGACAAATACCCACCATTTGCTTCTACGTGGATGGAACTGGAGGGTATTATGCTGAGTGAAATAAGTCAATCGGAGAAGGACAAACAGTGTATGTTCTCATTCATTTGGGGAATATAAATAATAGTGAAAGGGAATATAAAGGAAGGGAAAAGAAATGTTGGGAAATATCAGGAAGGGAGACAGAACATAAAGACTCCTAACTCGGGGAGACGAACTAAGGGTGGTGGAAGGGGAGGAGGGCGGGTGTTGGAGGGGAATGGGTGACGGGCACTGAGGTGGACACTTGACGGGATGAGCACTGGGTGTTTTTCTGTATGTTGGTAAATTGAACACCAATAAAAATTAATTAAAAAAATAAAAAATAAAAAATAAAACTTTGTCCTACCCTCCAGGAGCTCATAAACCCAAGAAGAGAAGGAGCAAGGCAAGAAAATAACTTATTTCAAGATAGTTGCATGGAAGTTAACATCCCATACTTGCTTCACAGATAGGAAAGGAGTGATGGTTCTAATAACCAGACCCAAGCCATAGGGCACACCAGGGAGGGAGGGGGCAGTAAAGTCCTGTGAGCAAAGTAGCCTAGGGGTTAACCAGAATGCTTGTAAGTCTACTGCACCTCGAGAAGAATGGTTAGGAAGTAGAAAGAAGTATGCCATACCCTCTCTGACCCACTATCACACTCCTAAGAAGTCATTCTAGGCAAATAACAGTTCTTAAGTTCATATCCAGAAAAAAAGTCATCTAACAGGACTTTATAAAGAAGATGAAAGGCTAGAAGTAGTCTAACGGTAAGTAGAATTCTATTTGTCAGGCAGATTATGCAGCCACATAAAAGTAGAGTTAGGAGGATACTAAAAATGGAGGAATATACACAATTAGGTACAAATAGAAGAGCAGACTGTAAAGCTGTACCTGTTTGCATCTAAGGATATACACATTGAAAAAACTAATGCATCAGGACAATGATTTGGGAGGTTAGTATCTTATGCTAACAAGAAAATGACCGTACTTCTACATGAAGGTGTACACGTATTTTTATGTGAAGATCTTAATCCTAATACATGATGAACAACAAAGATACAGTTTATTCCCAGTTGTGCAAGAGTGAGGACAAAATGTGATGTGACTTCAGAATGGCAAACTCTCTTCCAGGTGGGGAGCTTTGTGTGGACATCTCAGAGTTGGCTTCTCTGTTGAATCGCCTCTCTCAGAGTTGCGATGTGCCAAGCAAATTCATCACTGTGGAATCTCATGCCCCCAAGGAATTGTATTTCCGATTTTAGTTTTCTGTTACCAACACTTCTCTTGCTAATTTCATCTATGACTAGTATGTATTAGATCCTTACTCTGTGCTAATCAACTATAAGGAATGTGAATACTTTAAACTTCTAAATTATGAGATCCCTATCCTTGGGAGGAGGAAAACATTAATGTTTGGCAAGTGCAGATGTTAAGAATTAGGTACAGGGATGGCCGGCTGTCACATAGCTAGTCAGTGGGCCATAAAAGGTAGTGGACAATCATTGAAATAAGCAGCTGGAAAGCTTATGAAATCCTATTTTTTCCTTGACAAGACTGACATTTGAGAATGGGGAGTAACAGGCCTGAGGTTTGCACAGCTGAGTCTCAGGTCTAGGGACATCTATGGAGGGGTGTAGAGTGCCTGAATAGACTCTGGAATTCATCCAGAGACTTATAGGGAAGATGTGGGGGGACAAGCAGATAACCTGTCCCACAAAGCTATGCTTATGTCAATGATCAAGAACTCAGATTTGGTTGGGAACAGCATTACCTAGAAGCCACCTCTTCAGCATCTTCACTAAAATGCATATGGCAATGAATAAAACCTCATATGGATTTTATGCTCCAATTTCATGCTTGTGACACTGGAAAAAGTTCGGTAAGCAAATAAAAGAAATTCAGCTGAATTTTATTGAGGTAGCTGACTCAGCTGCAGCCTGAATTTTGGATTGCACACCCTTAAGTTTGTCTTTTAAGTTTTTTTCCAGTTTTCACTGGGGCCATAAACCTGACAGGGGATGGGAAGTGTAAAACAACAGTCAGGGCTGTTCTGTGTCCCAGAGGGTGCTTCTTTTCCAAGTGTTCCAACAAAATGCTGGATGTCCATGGTGGTAGGGGTGGTGCTTGAGTATTGTACAGCAGGTGCCAAGGCTCAGCACATAGGTAAGGGGGGACTAGTTATGTAACGAGGAAAGAAAACCCAAGGCTCAAATTAGGGTGGTTGTGCAAGATGTAGGTTCATATTGTCCCTTGAGGATTCGTGGTGCCACTACTCCGACAAGTCTGGGTCTAGGTCTACTTGTTCCAAATCCAGGTTCCCTGAAGTCCCAAAAACTTCTTGTCCAATACTGAAGTGTTGCTTCAGTGCCTTCAGATCAGAGGCAAAGAAGGATCGTTCCCAAAGATTGTCTGCCTCAAAGTCCATAGCAAAGGTCAAGTGGCCCCATTCAGCCATTGGCATAGTGACCAAGAAGTACTGGCAACCCCCCGGCTTAGCCTTGACAGAAGTCCACTCCTCACAGTGGGTGAGAGCCCTGTATTTTCTACGGCACCCAGTGCCCTTAAAATTTTTTTTTTTAAACCATAAGAGATTATAACAGGACTAAAGTACGTTATAATTTCCAGATGTATCATTGAGTGGGCAAATATTACCTACTGTGTCAAACCTCTGTTAGATGCTGTGTAGACCAGAGAAGGTAATTTCTATTAGTTGATATGATGAACACTCTGCATCTGAGGTTGAAAAGGAAAAAAAAAAAAAAAAGACCCAATGTTGGTTCTTTCCTGGGAGGACTTCTTGATCTAGAAGATAGTGACCAGCTACTGTAATTTAATGAATTTAAAGGATGTAAGTGCTCTGATGGCCTTCTGGGTTACTCTATGGAAGCCCAGAGCAAGAGCACGCAAGCCCCTTGGGGAAGAAGGTACAAGCCCAGAATGCTTCTTGGAAGAGAGGACATTTGAGTTCAGGATTTAGCTCAGGATTTCTCAATTTGGGCACTGATAGTTTTGGCTGGATACATCTTTGTTGTAGGGAAACTGTCCTGTGCATTGTAGGATGTTTACCAAAACCCCTGGCCTCTACCCAGTAACAGAAACCAAAAGTAGCTCCAGACATTGCCTCACATCCCCCGCTGAGCCACTGGGGCTGCCCTCTTGTGGAGGAGTCTTTAAACAAAAGAATTGGATTTCAGAAAGGCCACCCTGCTGGTCTGTGGCTCATAGGGCAGAGGCAGCAGCTGATGGTGATGTCTCCAGCCAACTCAACTTCTGATTAGACCAGAAATCATGGGCCAACCCCTAGGCTGTTCTTCCTCCGAACAGCACACCCACAAAGCATCCACAGGGAGGCCCTGGGTCTTACTTTGAAGGTGCATATCATGATGTGTGTCAGATCCCAAAGAGTCGTGGGATTCCTCGTACAGTGGGAGCAGCACATGAGTGAAGGGATTTTGAAAAACAGAAAGATGCAGATGTTGGTTCAAGTGAGTTTCCATTGGAGATCTGAGATTCAAGGAAGTTTTGGAGCTAGAAGTAGCAGCTATCAACTGACCCATTGTATGTGAGTGGGCTGTGAGAAGAGAGGGACTCAGGTAGCTATTATCCTCAAAGACTGTCCCCCAGCAGTGCATAGGTGTGAGTGGGTTCCATTCTCTGGAAGAGGATTTCCATTTCCCTGGAGTAACAATACAAGTAAAATAAGTGGTGTGGAATGGACACCTGGCATACATTCCATTTCACTTATTCTGAGTGCGTACAATGGGGGCATTAACAATAGCAGGACAAAGATTTGTGGGCCACGAGGAACTGGTTAGCTAATGCTTTGATTTCATGTAGCACAGGATAGTGATTTCTTGCTTAAAAGGGGACATCAGATGGAGAGAATTATAATTGTTCATTGAGCTATTACTATGTGACATCCTTGTCTGAGCATTAGCAGACCCTCTGCCAAACCCTCAACTCTTTAAAGACGCAACTTGCCCAAGACCACAACTAACAGGTGAAATGAGTGGGACTGACTCTAGAACCACACCCCCCCAACCACCACCCCGTCCCCCCCCCCCCCCCCCGCCCCACTCAACCCCAGCTGAGTACTATTGACCAATACTATTTCCTTCCATTATCCTGAGACATTTCAAGGTCTGGTAAAATTACTGATATTTAAAGCCTTTTGTTGAAATAAAACTGATTCTTAGATCAGAATCACCTGGAGGATTTGTTCAAACAGATTGAAATTTCTGAAGGGTGGAGCCCAGCATTCAAAGGGATGCTGCAGGTCCAGGGATTTTTAAACAACCTATTTGATGTTTTATATGGTATCTACATCGAAAGAGTAGGTGAGGTGTGTATTTGGATAAATAGCTCTTAGAAGTCCCCACACACATAGTTTAACCCCTGGATCCTGGTTGCTCATGGCTGACTTAATCAGCAGCCCCATCTCCTATTCTTAACCATGAATAATGCACATTAATGCACAGGCTATCAAGTTGGATAACTGTGGTTGAAGGCCTTCTATTTTTACAATAATTAAAGGGTTTAGGAGAAAATAAGTTTAGTTGCTTATATGCCCTCAAGTAGCCTTGTGGGGTGGGGGGCAAAATGCGAAGGGAATAATCGTGCTGGAGATCCTGTCCATGGTGCTGAGGGGCATATCATAGTTTTCAGTTCAGACACCTCACAGCCCCAGGCAGGGATAGAATAGGGTAGCCTGCATTTTCCTTCCAGCCTCTGATGCTCAGGTGTCAGCCAAGTCTAGCAGAACAGGAAAGGAAGGGGAAAGGGGATTGGGCCTGTGACAGCAGGAGCAGCGAGGCTTAGCCGTTCAGCTTCAAGTGCAGGGGAGAGAGGACCCAGAAATGCCCAGCATGGATGCTAGCACAAGGTCATTGGCCATCCTGCACGATGGAGACCCCCCTCTGCTTCTCATCGTTGTCAGAGTGCTGAACCAGGGGATTCAGGACAGCCTAAACCTGTGAACTTTGAACACAATAAGTTTATTTAAACTTAGCTGTAGAATCTGAGACCATAACCATTAGCCTCATCTAGAAGTTGGCAATTATAATAGTCCCTGCCTCAGAGTTAATGTGAGGATTAAGTAACAAATATAGCTGATCTCGAATATTTCCACATATTATAATCCTTTGTCTGCTACCCTGGGGAACTACCAATGTTTGTATGCACATAATGGCATCAGCTGTCCCCTGAGAAAATGACTTATTCCCAGAAGCTAGCCCACAGCTTATCATGCCATAGCTCTCAGGATATTCCTAAAAGTTCTTTAATGCCTACAGCTTCAGCTGTACTATACAGCTTCTCAGACTTTGCTGTACATGCAAATCATGTGGATATCTTGTTAAAATGCCCTCACTATTCAGAGTATGGTCCATGGACCAGGAGCACTGGCATCACATGGGAATTTGTTAGAAATGTAGAATCTCAGGATCCAGCTTGACCTGTTGAAGCAGAATCCGTCTCTACCTAGCTCCACAGGTGATTTGTATGCATGTAAAACCCTGAGAAGCCCTGGCTCAGAGAGGACAGCTAGGAAACATGCTCCGGTCAGGGTTTTAGAGGCATGCTATTCCTTGGCTCATTGTGAATGTGGTCCTCTCCCCAAGATAGTATTGTGAGATGTGAAATAAATTATTTCCTAGCGCCTACTGTCAGGTTATTTTTCTGTGGTTTGAATTCAACCATAAGAAATAAGTACTGCATTCTACAGGGGAGCAGGTGGGAGTTCGTGACTCTGGGACCTGCACTTGAAGCTGAACGGCTAGTGCTAGCTTTTCCAATGACTGGGCTGGATCAGACCCCAGATCTGTCTTCCCAATATGTTTTAGTGCTCCTTTGATCAGCAGCATCACATGGAAGACCTTCACATCTGCCCAAGTCACTACTCAGACGACCTACTTTGTATCTTCTTCCAAGCAGATAAAATATTCTAGCACAGGGTCATTGCATACTAATAACGAAGTGATTTCTCTGAGCTTTTAACGATGAATATTTACAGTGAACTGAAGGAAACTAGAGCACCTCCACATGGCTTTCCCCCCACCCCTAGGTCTCACCCCTGAGGTAGACAGTCCCTGGATCCCAAAATGCTGAAAAGTGAGGGTGATGAATTTGATATCAGGCTTCTGTGGGGAAGATGGGGAGATCTAGGTAGACCCTCAGAACGGGAGGGTGCCTGGAAAGATCAGGGGTATGGACAGAGGAAAGACGTTCTAAAACATGCATCCTAGCTGGCCAGGTGATCCTGGTCAAGAGACTCCATGAGCCCCCTTCTCTCTGGGATTAAGGAGAGTATTTCCCTCTAATATTTGCATAGATCTGTTTAGCTTTTAGAGTTCTACATTCATATCTGGTTTCATCGTCTTACTGAACTCATGAGTAAAGCATGTTAGAGATTGTTTTGTTTTTACAGTGGAGAAAACAGGGGTTCAGAATCTTCCCCTTACCAGGTTGTCTGATGTCATTTACAGCATCAGTATCCAGAAAATATTTATACAAGCAAGTCTGAAAGCATTTCCAATCCCTTTGTTACAAGTGTAAACCTGAGATGTGGGAGGTCAAGGGACCATTCAGTCCCTTGATGAGCTGTGACCTCCACATGTTTCTTATCCTGAGGGACAGGATAGCTAGAGGGGGCAAGAATAGAGGAAAGTTTGGAACATGCTCATAAAGTTTTTCCCTCTGGAGACGGGTCCTTTGCTATTAGAATGCCCTGGGCTTATTTCATAATGACAGCTCTTCCCCAGCCCCTGCCAGAACTGGAAGGGTGGAAGGGGAATCTTTCTTGGATTTTCACAGAGAACCCACAGGGAAAAGTCCCCCCCAAAGTAGAGCCCCTAGAAATTTCTCCTTCTCATGCTAGTCTGCAGTTGGCTCCTCGAAATTCATCTAGATTACCACTTACATCTCTGTACCACCTCAGGTCCCCAGCAGCTTCTGCTTTAAGCATATCTTGGTTGGCATGGTCTGGATTTGCCTATCTCTGCAGGACAGCTGCCACCTGAAATCTGATGTACCTAAAACAAGTCACTAGGTTTACAGAGAATGGGCTTTTAGTCTATCCAGGTTTTTGTTGTGAAGAATGGGGTGATGAGTTCCAATATCTTTACAAGTGGGAGCGGACTCCAAAAGTCAGGTATGTTTAGTTTAGGTCCTCACCAAAGCAGAACCTGGGGAAAATGCTCTGGTACAGTGGTTGACTTAGGAAGTGGTCTTAGGAAGCAGGAACAGTGAGGAAGGGAGACCTATTTGCAAGTTTGTAGCACCAATACCATTGCCATAGGCAGTAGGGGCAAAATTCTGCTGTGACCATTTGGAGAGCTACAGAAGGCCTTCCAGAATCTTATTTCAGAAAGCCAACAGGCTGGGAATTTATCTAGAGTCTCCTGTATAGCATTGTCTAGTACTGCCTTGGGAACCCTAAATCTTTAAACACCCCAGGATGTGTCTGCTTGCTGGCCTGCTTCCCTATAGCCTGGGAAAGGCCCTGAAGCAGACATGAAGGTACCTTAGGGCCAGCACTTGGCACTGGTCACTGTCAGCATGAATTGGACCTCTCGAGGTATGTCTGGAGAAGTTAGACCTGATCTGAATAGTATAGGGCACCAAGAGCATCTTCACATAGGTGACCGCATTTCATATGCTGGGTATGCAAGAAACAATGTTACTGTCCATGCTGAACAGATGGGCTATAATTCCAGATATCTTAGTGACTTTGTCTAAACATTAGGGCACATCTGGGATATTAACTCTAGTCATGTTCACCATAGACCCCATGGATAAAAATGGCATTCCCCAACTCCTGGGAGTCGTGGAACAGTCGTTTTCACAGTGCCTACTAGAGGAGAGCCAGGGCATGTTTGTGTGACTGTCCTATCTCGTAGAATTGTGATTCTCTGATCCCTCTCCACACCAACATTGGAATTTTTCCCTAATTCATCCACCCGGATGGTCAGCATTTTTGGCTAAATCCTCAGAGGAGGTACCTTTCTAAATGCCTATGAAGATAACAGTTATCCTATATTAAAAGAGTGGGGAGGAACTTTTAGGTTCTAATTCTTAAGCCTGAACCTGCCTGGTACCCAGCCTGAGACCTGAACTATGGCTATGTTGTTTAGAACCTCTTTCTGGAATCTGACATTGATGGGATTCTTAGATATTGACTCATTCATACAAGTATTAGAAAGCTCAAGCATGGCTAAAGGCTGGATTAGAGGTGATTATGTACATGTGAGTATGGTAGGATCTCCATTCAGAATGGCCTATAATTGAAAGATGATCAGTAGGGGGCTAAGACATAATTCATACAGATGACATGAATATGAGGAGGGATCCTGAACCTATTACCCACAGAATGCTGGAATGTTGCTTTCCATGAAAGCTGCCTACAGTTCTAAAAGCCCTAGAGGCTACCACTTCACTGCAGAACATATGTAATGGATTTTAACTTCATAGTTAAAAGAATTGTTTTTCCAAGGGAAGTTTATTGCAAAATGTCATTTGCCAAAATCCCCTCCAAAAAGCCGGATACACAGGTGGATCATGCATTAGAAGCCATTTAAGTATATATTGTTCTTATCCTCAAGAGTCCTAGTTCTGTTCAAAACCATGAACCATCTCAGATTCAAATCCAGGCTGGCCTGAAGGTCTGAACTCTTCCCTTGTCCATCTGAAGACACCTGCTGAGCACTTACAATGTGGTTGTCCTTTTAGCTGCTTTGAGGTTTGTTGAGAAACTTTCTACAAGTCCTACTTCCTGTTAAAGTAGGAGATATGGCAAACTCAGAAAAATGAGCCATCCTCTTAATGGAAGCTCTGTGCAGTAGTCTGCATTAAGATTCTGGAGGAGTAGAGGCAGCCTGCCGCTCTTGTCCTATACCCATCCTGAAACACTCCATCATGGGCAAAAGGCCCTGGTGGCTTCATCAGGTGGTTGAGCATAAGTGGGGCTGGCTGTGTGATCTGGCACCAGGTGTCTCTTGATGCTTACAGGAAGTTTGCTCATGCAAATTCTTCCTACACTGTCTTGAGCAACAAAACTCGTTCCTCATGGAGAGGAGGAAACAAAGCTTCATTTATTACTGTACAACATTAATTCAGTTATTCTGGGTTATGGAGAAAAATCCCATCTGGTTCTAATTCCAGTCCTACTACTGGATCACTATGCAAGATCTGAAACTATATTTAACCTTTAAAGCCCTGCTGTCAATCATGTTTCTCAGGAGGCAATTCAGGGTTGTGTGAACAGCCAGTGGCTTGGCACACCTTAAAAGAGTAAACTAAAACTGACCTACCACAAATATTAAAATCTCTTGAATTTAATGGCCAAGAATCAGGAGTTTGACTTAAAATTTAGTGTCTTGCTTTAGGCATTATGACTTATGATATTAACCCATTTATATTAAGATTTTTAGTAGGATCCTTGAAACCATTCAAGGTGTGTTATTGTCTCACTTTATATCTGAGATCTGAAGCCTCAGAGAAAAGTAACCTATACAGGTCCCACAGCTGTCATGTTACTGGAATGGGTTCAGGTGGGATTCTCCATCTATACTTGCAGCTGTGCTCCCCCAACAATGCAAACATGGCTTTCATTTAAATCGGTCAAATGCAAGGTAATTTTTGAAGATCAAGTCAGGCAAATACATTTGAACTTTCTTTCCGAGCCAGTACACAGCAGAAGAAGGTATCCGGCTGAGTGTTAGAAGTATCAGCTTGATTCCAGACGCCTATATGGGAGCTTCAATGCAAGCTTCATGCAAGCTATGGCTCCATGTAGCCAGATTCTTTGTACCCCCTTATGGGAGATACAAATAATGGCACCTAGGTCTTGGGTTTGGGAGAGTTGTTAGATTTGAAATACCTATCATCTGCCCAGCGTCTGAAGTGTTTAGAAGTAGGGGGAAAGGGGGAATGAAATGTCCTTCCTGCCACTCTTAGAAGCAGGAAGGGAATGGTTTTAGTGATCCATTGTTAGCTTTGACCTAATAGTCCGCACTGAGTAACATAAGCCTCATTTCTTCAAAACCCCTCTTCTTTCCCTCTGACCACTAGGATTTTAATGCACCAGGCACTCTGTCCCCCACCTCCCTGCATTCATAGGTTTGGTCAATCCTAACAATTCATGTAAGGGATCACATTATCCCCATTATAAGACAGGGAAAGTGAGGCTCAAACTTTTCTAGGTTAATACAGTTAAGTGCTTCTCTCGGATTCAAATCCAGGCTGGCCTGAAGGTCTGAACTCTTCCCTTGTCCATCTGAAGACACCTGCTGAGCACTTACAATGTGGTTGTCCTTTTAGCTGCTTTGAGGTTTGTTGAGAAACTTTCTACAAGTCCTACTTCCTGTTAAAGTAGGAGATATGGGAATAACTGATACAGCAGAGTCTGCTCATAGCTCTTAGGGGCTTGAAAAGTGCTTTGAGTGCTCAAAGGAAGACCTCGCCCAGGCGGATGAGAGGGCTGGGAGTGGGAAAGGCCTAGTGAGAGAGGATAGAGACTGGCCAGGCCAGAGCGGAGGGAAGACCCCAGCAAAACCTAGTGAGAAGCAGAGGAGCTACCGAAATGGAGAGCTCCTCCACCTGGAGGCTCCCCACATACTTCACTCATACTAATCTAGCCTTTGGACACTCAGCCTGTAAAGTGCTCATAAATAAAAGGAAAATGGACAGGTGTCAGGATCCCCAGGTTCTGGTTCACTCTGCTACTCTTCGGGAGGAAATACCAAGAGTCCGTTTCCCATCCCTTCCTTACACTTTTCTTCCCTAGCATTGCCACCACCTCTGCCTTTCTTCTTCCCTTCCTTCCCTGACTCTAAGGTTATCTTCAACAGGATTTATTCCATGTATTGAACACCAATTGTGTGCCAGGAACTCTAGGTACTGGGGATTCTTCAGTGAACAAGATGGGCAAAGACTGGCTCATGGAGATTGTTTATGAAAGGAGATAGAAAATAAGGCAGTAAAAACTCCACCCCAAAATTGCTAGAACTACAGCAATTCAGTAATGTGGCAGGATAAAAAAGTATCAGGTGTACAGAAGTTAGTTGCATTTCCATACACTAACAAGGGGATTGAAGAACAAAATTAAGGAATCCCATTTACGATTGCACCCCAAACCATAAGATACCTAGAAATAACCAGAGAGGTAAAGGATCTGTACTGTAAAATCAGGACACTTAAATTGAGGAAGACACAAAGCTGGAAGAATATTCCATGCTCAAGATTGGAAGGATTGTTGAAATGTCTATCAACCCTAAAATTTGTATGAAATCAGGAAAGACCCTGAAATAGCCAAAGGAAGGTTTAAAGAAAAATAAAGCTAGAGACATCACAATGGCTGACTTCAAGCTACATTACAAAGCTGTGATAATCAAAACAGCATGGTACTAGCACAAAAACAGACATAGATCAATGGAACAGAATAGAGAACCCAGAAACAGATCCACAATTCTATGGCCAGCTAATCTTTGACAACAAATATGCAATGGAAAAAGGGCATCCTCTTCAATGAATGGTGCTGGGAAAAGTGACCACATGCAGAAGAATGAACTGGACCAATCTCTTACACCATACACAAACTCAATGGATAAAAGATCTAAATGAGCCAAGAATCCATCAGAATCCTAGAACACACAGGTAGCAACCTTTTTGACTTTGGCCACAGCAACTTTTTGCAAGACCGGGCTCTAAAGGCAAGGGAAAACAAAAGCAAAAATGAACTCGTGGGATTTCATCAAGATAAAAAGCTGCACAGCAAAAGAAATAATCAGAACTAAATAGCAACCTATAGAATGGGAGATATTTGCAAATGACATCAGATAAAGGATTAATATCAGTTCTGTAAAGAACTGCTCAAACTCCATACCCCAAAGAATCTAGTCAAGAAATCGGAAGACAAACAGACATTTCTCCAAAGACGACCTATACATGGCCAACAGACATGGAAAAAATGCTCTACAGCACTGGTCACCAGGGTAATGCAAGTCAAAACCACAATGAGATACCACCTCACACCAGCCAGAATGGCTAAAATTAACCACTAAGGAAATGACAGATGTGGATGCAGATTAATAAAGCAGGAAACAGATGTTGGCAAAGATGCAGGAAAGGGGAACCCTCTTACACTGTTGGTGGGAATGCAAGCTGGTACAGCCACTCTGGAGAAAGGTATGGAGGGTCCAGATGAATGGATAAAGATGTGGTATATATGTGTATATATCTATACATATACACACAAAATGGAATATTACTGCATCATCCAAGAGGACGAATATCTCCCATTTACAGGGACATG
The DNA here is from genome assembly GCF_018345385.1 of Vulpes lagopus. Lineage (NCBI taxonomy): Eukaryota > Metazoa > Chordata > Mammalia > Carnivora > Canidae > Vulpes > Vulpes lagopus. Next base: position 99,878 of record NW_024570598.1, on the reverse strand, counting down.
GATGACACTGGAGGATATTTATACTAAGTGAAATGAGTCAATTGGAGAAAGACCTTTATGTGGTCTCACTCATGTGGAATATAAGTAACAGTGAAAAGGACCATAAGGAAAGGAAAGGAAACTGAGGAAAAGTTAGAGGGGACAAATAGAAACTCTGGACTCTAGGAAATGGAGGATTTCTGAAGGGAAGGTGGGTGGGGGGATGGGATCACTGGGTGACAGACATTGAGGGTACATAATGTGATGAGCACCAGGTGTTATAGGTTGGCAAGTTAAGCTTAAGAAGGAAAGGAGGTGGTAAAGAGAAAAAGTAAAATTAAGTACAGCAGGGTAAGGAGCCCAAGTAGTTTTCTTGCTTCGATATTGCTTCTCAAGGAGCCATTGGAAAGTCCTGGAGAGAGCTGGTCATGCAGATAGCCAGGGAAGAGTTCAGGTGGAGAGGCTAGTGCAAAGGCAACATCCAGGAGCATGTATGGTCAGACAAAGTAGTGAGAAGCCAGAGCAGCTGTAAAGAGAAGCAAAGCAGGAGATGTCCTATATCGTGCAGGGCCCCAGGGGTCACTGCTAACACCTGCTTCTACTTGGAGAGCAACTGGGAGCCAGGGAATTATCTGAACAAAGACCCAGCAGCCACAGAAGTCTGTTAAACAAGCCAGCCGGTGGCAGGAAGGCCAGTTAGGGGACTAGAGTGGCAATCCAGGGGTGACTCCCGCCCAGCAGCCATGGCAAGTTAAGAACTATGAACCCAGGCCAGGCACTAGGGGAGGCCCAGAGGCAGAAGGTTCTAATATCTGAAGGGCCTGGAATAGAGCAAAGCTAGCAGGACAGAAAGTCCAGAGTAGAGAGACAGGTCGGGAGGATGCTTACAGGCAGCTGCTCCTCTTTGGTTCTGTGTCCTTCTCCAGGGACCTAAGGGAGGGGAATGCTTGTTTTTGCTTGGGTTCATCATGGACTGTTGGAAGACCAGTGTCACTCAGCCAATTCAGGGACTGCTCCCATGGGAACCCAGAGTAGGTGTAAACTGAAGCGTCCATGTGGACTCAGAGGCTGTGGCCTCCAGGCTGAGCCAGGGAGACCGGGTGGGGACTTAAAAAGCAAAATGCCTCTTTCCCAGCTTGTCCCTTCTTCCCCCTTAACTTCAGCTAAAGCAGCTCATCCATTCACTTGGCCCCTACACACACACACACACACACACACACACACACACACACGACTTTTACTGGGTGGTGGCAGTAGGTGTCCCCCATGCACAGGGACCTGGATGGAGGGGCAGGGCCATAGGCCCCGCTGCATCGATTCACAGACAGACCTTAGGAGTTGCTCCCAAGGAAGAATGGGTCATTTCCATTGAAGGTTTTTTTTTTTTTTAAGAACTTTTTTTTTAAAAGGATAATCTGGGAGATTAAAGCCTTTTCCCAGAGCTGTGGGGACACATCCTTCCCAGCCCCACATGCTGGGCACAGAGCAGACGGGCACTGAAAGTACAGCACCCAAGACCACTTTAATGATTTTTTATATGCCAGATTAAATTAAAAGTCTTGACTTATGAAGGTAGGGCTTAAACAGTTACCTTACAGAACTGTTTTGTGAAAGGAGAAAAAAAAAAGTGTCAAAGAATACATTTCTCATCCTCAAAATTTTTTTTTTCTACAAAGCTTGCATGAACACTTGCCAGATACTATAGCCAACTATAGGACTCCATGGAGAGGAAAATAGCAAGCAGTCCACCATTAGGACTTCTACAAGTAGTCTTACTAGGACTACGATTGTTTACTAGGTGTCCCCAGGACACAGAGCTAAGTACTTTGTTCGCTTTTAGTTTTGGCTGCCATAAGATATCACAGCCCAGGGGACCTAAAGAGTTTATTTTTCATGGTTCTAGGGGCTGGGAGCCCCAGGGAAAGACACCAGCATGGCTGGATTCTGGGGAGTGCACTTTTCCTGGCTTGCAGATGGCCACCTCCCCGCTGTGTCCTGACCAGATGGAAAGCAAGGGAGTGCTGATCGCCTCTTGTAAGGGCACCTATCCAAGGCCCCACCTCCAATACCACTATTTTAGGGGGTTAGGGCTTCACCATGAGCTTAATTGACATTAGGTTCATATCACACTCCTGAGCTTCTTGTTGGGTCTTCACCATAACTGCTAGAATTCTTATCATGGTTACTTTACTGATGAAGAAACTCCAGTTTAGAGAAGTATGAAAATTTATCTAGGTTCACAGCAATAAGGCTGACCAGAGTTTAGGTTCCTAATAGTGTCTAACAGCATGGATCAGATGTCATTATCTGGATCCTAAAGAGCCTATAATGCTGGCATTGCCAACTTCTTGTCCATCATTAGGATCTTCTTTTTCTTTATCATTGCCTACATATAGAATCATCCATTCTCCCCCTCACAAGATGCTTTCTAAGGATATTTTTCCTTTTCACTTATGCTCTGAGATAGTTTAAATTCCTCCATCTAGAAAATCGTAAGACTTCAGCAAGATTAAGCTACTTGCCTTTTCCCACCTTTCTAGAATACCTATCTTGAACTTGGAATCCTTTTGTTATGTTGCTTGCTTATACAGGAAAAAGTGGTATATTGGTAATTGCCTTGCTTGCAATGGAATTGTGGCCATTTGAATATTTACTCAAAACTTTGAGAAAAGTTACTGTACCAAATTGAGAGTTTTCTTTCACCCTTTTCCAGAAGAATCTCGAAAGTAGAACCATATGATTAAGTGATTTGATTCAACATTTATTGAATATCTGATGTATCTAGCTGTGGACAAAATGCTTGGGGGTTGGGGGGACAGGACAGAGGTGGGGCAAGGGAAGTTGTCACTTGTCAGGAGCCAGGGGACGGATACAAGAACAGGTACACAAACCCATCAGACAAAGCAGAACGGGGCGATGCTGTGAGCCTTCTGAGGAGAGCGGGCTATCTCCCTCTGGATCAGCAGTGAGGTTTTAGGAGGAACAGATCTTGCAGTTAGGCAGCTCTAGATTCAAGTTGCAGCCTTAACTGAGGTGTAGCCTTAGGTGTGTCACTTGATCCGTTTTTACTTTCCTGCCTCTTCTACAAAGGGATACCTCATTCCCAGTGGGATAATGTTACCATAACCACAACTTATCCAATGCTCACCATGGGCCAGGTTTGACCTAAACCTCAGGTAGTATGATTACAGAAAATGATGACTGGTCTGATTATTAGTCACCTGGGGAGACTTGAAACCTATCGATTTATATAGTTTTACAGGACTCGTCCCTAGTGGCTCTTAGTGGCATCTGGGAATCAGCAGTTAAAGCTTGATTACTGAAGTATCATGGGAGAAGGGCACTCCATTTGAGTGGGCATCACCCAGGATGGAATGCCTAGAGACTGGAAACCTCAAGGTCACTGGGGAAAAGCTGAACAGTGAAAGCAACCCATTTTTGCTGGCAAATAGAGGATGGAATAATGAGAAGTGGGGTAGGAATGGAGATACCTGAGGATTTCCCAGTAGGGAACTTAGACACTGGGATATCGACAATAGAGAACAATTGAATAAGTTAGAGATGGGGAGTGAGACTGGAGTTGAGCTTGCTTCTACATTTTTAAGTATGTTTTTATTGAAGTTCGATTTGCCAACACCTAGCATAACACCCAGTGCTCATCCTATCAAGTGCCCCCCTCGGTGCCCATCACCGAATCACCCCATCCCCCCACCCGCCTCGCTTCTACAATTTAATAATGCAGGCCAGCCCTCCTGTTTCTGGAGGGGAGTCAAGCATGAGGGCATTTGGGCTCCTGTGGCCTCCCACCTGCAACATGAGGACCCTGACAAGCTGTATTCACAGGCTGAGGACACATATGGGGAGGGAGGATATACAGGCAGGCCCTCCCTATTGTCCAGACAGAGCACATCCTCCTCTAGGAGGCTTCCCTGAGTAGATAAAATCTGTTCCATCCCATTTGTGCTGCAAGTCATCCCAGACTTCTGTCTTGCTGCCATTTTTGTTTGGTTTCTTATTTTGAGCCTGGATGAAAACCCAGGTTTTGTAAGCTGGGTTTCCCTGGATCTTTTGTACTTGTCCCAAGTATTTTTCTTGTCTTTCCACATTTCTTTTGCATTTGATTTGGTAGCCATTCCAACTCCATGCCTTTTGCACTTGTCTTAGATATTTCTCTTACCAAGAGCCTTGATAAAAAGGTTAAGACAAAGTGCTATACTAGGCTTGGAAGCCGAGAGTATCTCCACAGCATCTTCCAGAAAGCTGTCAGACCACCTAGGAGATGAGAAAATGAAGTACTGTTCCCACAACCACACTGGTAGTTATTTCTACTTTCACAAATTCGAGTCTCAATTTGTTTCTCAATGGATTTATGGGAGTTCTAAATCCCAGTGGGTCTTAGTTCACAAAAGTTATAGACTGGCTTCCAAGTTCTGATAATCTGCCAGGACTTCCTAAATACCTCAAGACCTCAAGGGAAATCAGTTCAGTTCATTCGTTTTAGGTATTGGGGGTCTTCTATGGATATCCCAGAAAAATAGGCATAAGAGGAGACCTGGGCTTTCCATTTTTCTGGGCTCTGGAACACATGAATCTCACCTCCTTTCTGGGAACCTTGAGTTTTCAATCAGCCAGAAGGTGGAGACTACATGAATCTTTCTTGCAAAGTCCTAATGCCTCTGCTGGAAGCACATCCTACACTCCATCTGAAAAGAGGTCTAGACTTTCATTTGCTAAGCCTTCTACCTGGTGATAGATCTGTACCTCAGAGAACAAAGACAATACTATTAAACTTCAGGGTGTGGGTCCATCAGATTCTAAAAATAATCACCCTCCTGTCCAATTTGATTTGTTTCCAAGTCTGTCTCTCTCCTCCCATCTTGATTCTTAGTTGGTCCCTGGTCACCACTCCCACTGCAAGGGCATGACTTGTGTGTGCAAGGACTGTTCTTGGCAGAAAGTTGTATACAAAAAGGGAAAGATTGAAAAATTCCTTTCATGGGACTTATGGATCTCTCCACTGGAATTCCTTTAGGTATTTTCGGTCAGCATGATGGGGCAGGGTAAGCTTTATGTTTAATCTCTAGTGTAGACCTCCTAATAGGTGAGCAAAGACTGGACTGCAGAATTAGCAGTATGGGTATAGGAAGAGAAGATTCCAGACAGGAACAAAGGATGCCAAAACACCTTAGAAAAGGAAAAAAAAACTGGTATGGTTGAAGCTTATTAACATCTCCCCCTCTCTCAAAGATGTAGTGGGTATTGGGATGAGGATTACAAAAAGGACCTTATGGTCTTAGGTTAGAATTACTCCAATGGGGATACAACTGTGGTGTAGGGTTGGGATTTATCTTCAAAAGTCACTGCGGGTCTGTGGGAGAAGAGTTCTGTGGACAGGATGAGGCAAGGAGACAAAACAATCACTAGAATCCAGGCATAACATGGGGACTTAGACCAGAATAGGAAGCAAGGAAATGTCGGAGTGGCTTGATAGTGGAAGAATGCTCTGGGGAGTGAAGGTAAGAATATAGCTTTTTAAAGATAAGTCAGAACATGTTTGTTGACCACCAAATATCTTTTACTGGCTCAGTGATTCCCAGGTCAGACACACCCAAGGCTCTTTGTACCAATTCCCTGTCATCCAGAGTTTCCGGTCTTATTTCCAGGGACTCCTAATGGTATGTTGTATGTATCATATATAGTGCAGCATATAGGGTATATAGTTCCCTACAGATGTGATCTTAATATTCTGAAGATTTGCACTTGCTGTTCTTCACTAGGATTGGTACTGATTTAAGGAGATCTGCAAAGTTGTCAATGATCTAAATCCTCAGTTCAAATTCACAATTGTAATAGCAAGTGCTCTGGACTGGAAGTTTGTATCCGCAAAACTTGAGAGTGGATACCCTGATTTTTAGTGTGGTGGTATTTGGACATAGGACCTCTAAGTAGTAGAGTTCTAGGAGGTCATACTGGTAGATCCCTGATTAAATGGGACTAGTGCCCCTATAAGACACCAGAGGGGTTACTCTCTGAAGGCAGAAGGATACAGTGGCCATCTACAAGCCAGCCAGATTGGAGTCTTACCAGAAGCCAGATTGGTCAGAACTGAAGTTGGGACTTCTAGACCATACAGAGACTTCTGTTGTATAAGCCACTCAGACTGTTCTTTTGTCATGGGAACCTCAGCAAACCAATATAGAAGTCAGGAGAGGTATAGTAAGTGGAGTTTGTGCTCTAGGACCTTTACATTGTCCCATGAGTGGTTTAAAAAAATTCTGATTTAAGGGTGTCTGAGTGGCTCAAGTTGGTTAACCATCTGACTCTTGATTATGGCTGGGGTTATGATCTCAGTCAGGAGATGGAGCCCCATGTCAGGCTCCACATTCCGTTGGGAATCTGCTTAAGACCCCTCCTCCCTCTCCCCTACTCTCTAAAAGGCTTTTAAAATAACATGATTGACTTATGAACATCTATTCCAGTGAGCCCACCCTCCCCAGAAGATCCGGCTGACTGCATCACTGCCACTCACCTAACCCTTGTTGTTTCAGAGACGGAAGCTGTGGATTAGGATGGAGGTTCAGGCTGTAGTTTATCCCCTCACACCTATCTTTTAGTCACAACATAACACCTTTTGATCACTAGATCACCAGGTCCCTGAAGAACCCTAACCTCTAAATTTAGGTTTCTCTTATCATAGGCTCTTCCAGCTTTCCCTGACCTTAGATAGCATGGCCTAGTGACAGAGGACATTCAACACCCATTGAGAGTCTTCCTTAGTTATAAAGCTGAGCAAATTCCTATGCCCTACTGCCCAGTGTGATGCCTGTATACACTCAATTCTTGTAGGCTCCTGGCATTGGAGAATAGGCATGGGGGGCACAGACTCTCCTTATAACCAAATATAAAAGTCAGTGAAATATCAGGTAACCTTCCTGCTTAGAGAGGCAGGCTTTAGTCCTAGCTGAGGAGTTTTCCTGCTCAAGAGGTATCCTGAGCCCTAGAAACCTTTTTCTCTCAATCCTGACCATGTTGAAGTGTTTTTCATTCCTTCAAATGGTGACATGATGTGTCCTCCAACCATTCTTAGGATTAATCAAGACTAGATAATGACATAGATAATAGTCATAATGGTTCTCCAACCATTCTTAGGATTAATCAAGATCCCAGTCTAGCACAGCAACTTTATAACAGCTTTCAACGAGGGAGGAGGGCCGTGCATTTGCTAAGCTGCTTTTTCCTCAGGGTTGTTTCAGGAAAGCAAGTATCATGGGAGAAGGGCACTCCATTTGAGTGGGCATCACCCAGGATGGAATGCCTAGAGACTGGAAACCTCAAGGTCACTGGGGAAAAGCTGAACAGTTAAAGCAACCCATTTTTGCTGGCAAATAGAGGATGGAATAATGAGAAGAGAATTGAATTGCCTTCAATTCAAGATTATGTCCTTTATCATGTAAGAATAAGACCTTCCTTTATCATGTAAGAAGACGACCTTCAGGTCTGGGTTCCAGTCCTGCTTCTGTATCCTTGGATCCAGATGTATCCTTGCCCCTGACCCATGGGTCTCCAAATCACTGAACAAGAGACTCTACCGCATACAAGCATCTCTCTCCTATGTCTCTCCTAACATTGCTGGGCTAGTTCTCAAAATTGCCATGTTGCCACAACCTAGAGGTCCTAGGAAGTTAGGCTCAGCCAGGGCTGAGCAGTACAGAGGACAACTGAACTTCTGGATTAAGTCTTACATATCACATGTGAGGTCAAGGATGAAGACACTAGAACTCCAAAACCAGACTGAAACTAGTGAACATCTTTGGTACATAGTAGAGCTCCATCTTTTAGATTGGGATACAGGGCTTTTTTTGTAAACACGATTCCTGGAAGAAAGCCTAGGAAAAGGACTCTGCACTTTTGGAAGAAATAAATCATGAGTGATCAACAGTTTTTGAAAATAATTCTGTAGAAGAGGCAAGGCAGAGGTTGGACTTGTCAAAGATTGATTCCCTGCAGTCTGGTCTCCCAGAAGAGGAATTGGCCCCTTGCAAACCTTCATAGAAACTATCTACAACTCAGCTCAGTGTAATTAATCCTCAAATACAAATATTAGATTCTTATCACCATAGAATCACAAAAGGGAGGGGGTGTTTGTTCTCAACCATAAGCTCTGTGATGGCAGTCCCCGACTTCCCTTCACGTGACAACAAGAGTTTGGACCCATCCCCTGGAGATTTATGGGAAAATCTGAAGTTCCCTCAGCCCATAAGTACGTCACAGGCAGGGTAGTTGTGGAGCTAATGTCAGTGACATAGCCCTGATCACACCAAGGGAGGGACTGGTTTTCCCCTGTTAGTACAGCTTCAGATTCCCAAGTCATAAGTAGTAGGGGGGGATCCTTTTTCAGAGTCCCATTGTCCTGCCAGAGGTGCTGTCCTGTCCCCAGGATACAAGGAGTGCCATATACTCGAGCTCCCCTCCCCCAAACAGTGTTCAAATTGGTATTGTTATTAGTTCTGCTTAGTCACGGGTCTGTGTTGGAAGGGCAACTGGTGTTCTAGTCAGGTCTAGTCTGGCATTCACAGAGGCTTAAAGGTGGACTAGAGTGTTAGGGACGGACTCTTCTGATGCCTGGCCACACCGCCTGCAGCAGACGTTTCGAACCCCAAGGTGGGTTTCTGATAATTTTGAGAACTAGCCCAGCAATGTTAGGAGAGACATAGGAGAGAGATGCTTGTATGGGGTAGAGTCTCTTGTTCAGTGAATTGGAGACCCATGGGTCAGGGGCAAGGATACATCTGGATCAAGGATACAGAAGCAGGACTGGAACCCAGACCTGAAGGTCGTCTTCTTACATGATTAAGGACATAATCTTGAATTGAAGGCAAGTTTCATCAGGAAAAGAACCTGATTTTGTAGAAGCAGAACAGCATCTCTAAAACATGTAGGAGTCTCACATCTGGACTGCTCAAAACCAAGACAGAGGGGGAGGGGCAAGACGGCGGAAGAGCAGGGTCCCCAAGTCACCTGTCCTCAACAAATTACCTAGAAAACCTTCAAATCATCCTGAAAATCTACGAAATCGGCCAGAGATTTAAAGAGAGACCAGCTGGAACGCTGCAGTGAGAAGAGTTCGCGCTTCTATCCAGGTAGGAAGACGGGGGAAAAAGAAATAAAGACACAAAAGGCCTCCGAGGGGGAGGGGCCCCGCGAGGAGCCGGGCTGAGGCCGGGGCGAGTGTCCCCAGGACAGGAGAGCCCCGTCCCGTCCGGAGGAGCAGGAGCTGCACCAACCTTCCCCGCGGAAAGGGGCCCGCAGGGAGGTGGAGCAGGACCCAGGAGGGCGGGGATGCCCTCAGGCTCCCGGGGACACTAACAGGCACCTGCGCCCTGGGAGAGGGCGCCGAGCTCCCTAAGGGCTGCAGCGCTTGGCGGGACCCGGAGCAGCTCGGAGGGGCTCGGGCGGCGGCTCCGCGGAGGGGACTGCGGGGCGGGAGCGAATCCAACAGCGCAGGCCCCGGAGCACAGGGCCCGGGACACAGCCCAGGATCCGGCCTCCCCCGGGACAGGCAGAGCCCGGGAGGGCCCGGGACAGCAAGGACGCTCCTGCCCCGAGCTGAGCAGATCAGCGGCCCCGCCCCGGAGCCCCCAGGCCCTGCAGATGGAGAGCCCCGGAGCTACTGCGGGGGCTGGCTGCAGAGCTGCCCCCGCCACTGCGGCTGTTCCTCCTGGGGCCTCACGGGGTGAACAACCCCACCGAGCCCTGCACCAGGCAGGGGCAGAGCAGCTCCCCCAAGTGCTAACACCTGAGAATCAGCACAGCAGGCCCCTCCCCCAGAAGACCAGCTGGACGGACCAGTTTCAAGGGAAGTCAAGGGACTTAAAGTATACAGAATCGGAAGATACTCCCCCGTGGGTTTTTTGTTCTTTTGTTTTTTTTGTTTGTTTGTTTTTGTTTTGTTTTGTGTTTTTTCTTTCTTCTTGATTTCTGATTGCTTCCCCCACCCACCCACCCCTTTTTTTCTTTTTTCTCCTTTCTTTTTTTCTTTCTCTTTTTCTTCTCTTTTCCCCCTTTTTTTTCTTCTTTCTCTTTTTTCTTTTTCTCTTTTCTTTCCTTCTCTCTTTTTCTCCTTTTCCCAATACAACTTGTTTTTGCCACTCTGCACTGAGCAAAATGACTAGAAGGAAAACCTCACCTCAAAAGAATCAGAAACAGTCCTCTCTCCCACAGAGTTACAAAATCTGGATTACAATTCAATGTCAGAAAGCCAATTCAGAAGCACTATTATACAGCTACTGGTGGCTCTAGAAAAAACCATAAAGGACTCAAGAGACTTCATGACTGCAGAATTTAGATCCAATCAGGCAGAAATTAAAAATCAATTAAATGAGATGCAATCCAAGCTAGAAGTCCTAACGACGAGGCTTAACGAGGTGGAAGAAGGAGTGAGTAACATAGAAGACAAGTTGATGGCAAAGAGGGAAACTGAGGAAAAAAGAGACAGGCAATTAAAAGACCATGAGGATAGATTAAGGGAGATAAATGACAGCCTGAGGAAGAAAAACCTACGTTTAATTGGGGTTCCCGAGGGCGCAGAAAGGGCCAGAGGGCCAGAATATGTATTTGAACAAATCCTAGCTGAAAACTTCCGAATCTGGGAAGGGAAACAGGCATTCAGATCCAGGAAATAGAGAGATCCCCCCCTAAATCAACAAAAACCGTTCAACACCTCGACATTTAATAGTGAAGCTTGCAAATTCCAAAGATAAGGAGAAGATTCTTAAAGCAGCAAGAGAACAAAAGTCCCTGACTTTTATGGGGAGGAATATTAGGGTAACAGCAGTCCTCTCCACAGAGACCTGGCAGGCCAGAAAGGGCTGGCAGGATGTATTCAGGGTCCTAAATGAGAAGAACATGCAACCAAGAATACTTTATCCAGCAAGGCTTTCATTCAAAATGGAAGGAAAGGGATCCCTGGGTGGCGCAGCGGTTTGGCGCCTGCCTTTGACCCAGGGCGCGATCCTGGAGACCCGGGATCGAATCCCACGTCGGGCTCCCGGTGCATGGAGCCTGCTTCTCCCTCTGCCTGTGTCTCTGCCTCTCTCTCTCTCTCTCTGTGTGTGACTATCATAAATAAATAAAAATTAAAAAAAAATGGAAGGAGAGATAAAGAGCTTCCAAGACAGGCAGGAACTGAAAGAATATGTAACCTCCAAACCAGCTCTGCAAGACATTTTAAGGGGGACTCTTAAAATTCCCCTTTAAGAAGAAGTTCAGTGGAACAATCCACAAAAACAAGAACTGAATAGATATGATGACACTAAACTCATATCTATCAATAGTAACTCTGAACGTGAACGGGCTTAATGACCCCATCAAAAGGCGCAGGGTTTCAGACTGGATAAAAAAGCAGGACCCATCTATTTGCTGTCTACAAGAGACTCATTTTAGACAGAAGGACACCTACAACCTGAAAATAAAAGGTTGGAGAACCATTTACCATTCAAATGGTCCTCAAAAGAAAGCAGGGGTAGCCATCCTTATATCAGATAAATTAAAATTTACCCCGAAGACTATAGTGAGAGATGAAGAGGGACACTATCTTATACTCAAAGGATCTATCCAACAAGAGGACTTAACAATCCTCAATATAAACGCCCCTAATGTGGGAGCTGCCAAATATTTAAACCAATTAATAACCAAACTGAAGAAATACATGAGAGGAGGCAGACCATAATCCATCTTTATCTCCAGTCTACTGGTTAGCAAAGGAGCCCTTTGAGTAAGCAGACTCCAAGTTATTTCTCCAGGTGGATCTTGGGCAGCCCAGACTTAGTGTACCTTACTAAAATCATATGGAGGAAGTCCCTCCTCTAAAGATTCAAACCCACATAGACCAGTCCTGGATGATAGGACACAGCTTTCCTTTGTAGCTTTCATACATTAAGACTTAGTCTAGTACTGTTCATCTCAGTAGAGGTTGCTAAGTGTTGCCCCGTCCCACCCATGGCCAGTGGCAGAGCAGTTGGTTACATCCTTAAGGCTTCAGCCAAATGTGACTTATTCATCCCCTCCCCTTCCTAAAGGTTAGGTCTTCCCCAACTGGTCTGCAGTTCTTACTTCCTGGCTCCTGTGTAGTCAGGAAAAGGTCTCTTTGCCCTGACTTCACTCTTCCCATCAGAAAGAAGCAGAGTGGAGGGTAGAGTTGGCCCCACAGAAGCCCCGAGCTTTTAACACAAACCTTGAAACCTGAACAGAATCCTGAGGAGTGCTAGAGTCAACAACCCACTAAAAGTTGCCAGAGTAGACAGACCTATCTATGTCTGGGAAAGTGAGGTTATGGGTGTTCTGCAACTAGAGTTTCAGAGGAGGATAGAGTCCCTCTCAGGTGCACTTGTTTCTTGCATCTGTCTTGGTTCTAGGCAGAAACCAGATTCAAGGATCTGTGTTGGTGGCCTATTGTTACATGAACCCAAAGCACTGTGTTCATGTTGAGATTTGCCTCTCAGACTTTGATCCTGTTCCTTCTTGATTATAGTTCTGTCTTGCTTGTGTTGTCCCTGGTCTGCATAGTATTGAAATCCCGGGAAACAATGCAACATGGAGGTCAGGCCCAGCTGCTTTCTCTGATCAGTCCCTGTGGTTAGGTGTGGTCCCCTGCCAGGGAATGGGGAGTACCTGCCACTAGCCAGGACTCATTTATAATGGATACCTGAGCTCCATCCTCAGCCATCCTAATGGTCACTGCCTTGAGAAATTCAAGGTGAACAAAATTCATCCATTAGAGAAGACATTCAATGGATGGCTCACCTAAATCTTTCACCTCTAGGAAGGTCAGACCCCGTTAAACTTGCTTTGATTCCAGTCTTCCCATCCCACCACTTATGTGACTTAATAGCACCTCAGGAAGAACCTTTCCCTCAGTCCTGCAAAGAAACCAGGGCTTATAGGAATAAACACCTTTCTAGTAAGTGTAATAGCTTTTGAAGATGAAGCTAGGGGCAAAAGCTCACTGGCTTCCCCACAGGGAAAGTTCTAGAACTCCGAAGTCTAGGAAAAATTAATCATTGACCATGAATACATCAATGTGTGCTTAGTTGCAGAGCACCTGACATCCTAACTGAAAGCACTGAACAGGCAGAGGTCTACAGGAGTGCGGCTTCAGGTAGTGCATACAGTCACACACACACCAGTGTACCCAGAAAGCCTTCAGGACAAGGCTGTATGACAGGACCTCCATGACCCTCTAGTCACAGGACCGGATTTCATAACAGGCAAACTTCAGCCATATCTCACCTGATTCATCTTCCAGAAGGTCCCCTGGAAATCAAACTCCTTTCAGGGGCTTCCAGGGTGAAATCTGAAACTGGCCCCCATAGGCAAAGGGGAGAGGCGAGACAGAAGAGGTGGCAGGCCGCTAAGTTGGTGGATGGCGGCTTTCATAAAGGGAATTTCCACGCGAGGTAGGGTCTTGGGTGGCAGCAAGAGGAGTGGATGCCTAGACCCATCCACCAGATCTTAAGAGTTGTTAAGGAGACATTAGCTGGGTTCACCTCGAGGCAGGTCCTTGTAGCAGGCAAGGTAAACAGAAACTTGGACAAGGAGGGGAGGAGCCTGAGTTGGTACATCCGAGTGCTAGGGTCCAGCTTACAGGTCAATCAGCATCTGGTCTTGGTTTTTAGGACATTTGGTCTTCCTGGAACCCCCTCCCCTCATTCTGTCTCCTACTCAGAGGTCTTCACACAGTTAAGACACAGGGCAAAGTGTCCCAGGGCAGACGGGACCAAGATCTAAAAGGCATGAAGCTTCCAGAGCCCAGTTTCCACTAAGTGTTCTGCAAGACCCAGTGAAGTGAGGCCTTCGAAGAATTTAATATGGAAAAAATCACCTGCTGTTTCTACTTGACCAGGAGAGATTGGACAGAAAAGGGTTTTCCCTCTAGAAAGGAGCCAAGGATTCTAGGACCAGAGACCACACTCCTCAAGTTTAATATTTTCTGCCTTCAGATCCCCCACCCGCAAGGCTGGAGTGTACAACAGTAGATGTGCCCTGTTCTCAGGGCCTTATGGTTAGTGTGGGCGTCTTCAGGAACCAGAATCTGTCTCCTGTGTCTATGTGGAGTCAGAGGAGGGGCCATCAGCCTCCCAGTCTGGCTCTCAGTTTTAGTGGTCAATTTGCAGGAATGGTTACATATCCCAGTTCAAAAGCTGAATAGAAGAGGCCAGGAAGTTGGATCTAGGCATCTTCAATAGAGGATTTTTTTTTTTTTTGGGAGGGCCAGCCAGGAAACCAAGATTAGTTTTGGGTCATGGTTGGGCTTCCTGTAGGGAAGCTCCTAGTAGAGAACACATCAATGGCTGCCTTTGGCTCACGGACACCACTGGGCAATGGTGGAATGGCCACCTTGATCCCAGGTAATCCCATGTCACAGGGCCCATTCTTGGAATAAAGCCACTCTGGAAGTTAGGGATTCTAAGAGGGATAACTTGGGCATCTGCTGTCACTTGCCGCCTTGAGCAAGACTGCTTCATGTCACATCTGAAGCTGGGAACAGTCTGCAGCTTAAAAACACCCCCAATCAAAGGGAGAGAAGATCAGTATTCAGGCCTAGCAGACAATAGTAAGAAGCAAATGTGACCAAGCCACAGATATGGTTTCCCAGGGCAACAACCAGCCCTGAAGCCTGCTCCAAGCCATAGCCCTGAGCCCCAGGCTTCAGCTGATGCCAGCCTGAGGTTCTAGGGATCCATCGCTTTGCCAAGATCATCATTCTTAAACATTACCTTAGGTTTCCCTACTCCCTGGCTACACTCTAGTAGGAGTTTCAAGATCCAGTGCTGGCTCTGAATCAAACATGATGATTTTAGGGACATCCATCATGGACTAGACTCAGAGACCCAAGAGCAAACAGGTGCTTTGTGGTCAGGCAGTACCATCTTTTGTGATGTGACCTCTCCCCCAGCCCCTTTGCAGAGAACCCATCTCTCTGTATGCATCTTTATCTCCACTGAGGCAATGACAGGCCAGTATTAGGAAATTTTGCCTCTGCAGCCTCAGAAAGTCCCATTGCTCCAGATGGTCACACCTAGCTTTATGCTACCTATGCCACCCTTGTAGCCTATTGCCAATATCCACCTTGTGTCTGTCCATTCTACATTTCCAGTGAACAAGTATAGAGCAAGCGGTGCAGGAAAGCATCCCTTCATTCTTCTCTGCAGCCCCCTCAGCGAGGAGTCTGTTCCCACAGCCCCTTACCTTGGGTAGGCCTCTTTTATGGAGTGTCTCTCTTCACCAAATCCATCTCCTGACAAACCAGAGGCTGCTAAAAATCCTCAAAAACTCTCCTGGGTGAACAATGTAAGGGAACCATCTCTGGTGCCTGATTCAGGAAGGCCAGTTCCTACTGTGCACAGAGCTGCTCACAGCCATACTGCCCCTCAGAGGCATTGTGATAGGTTTTGGATGTGTATAGGTTTGAATTCCTAGTAAAGACAGATAGGAGACCCATTTAATCCCTGCATGCACATCCACTTTATAACTATAACATTTGGCAACGCTGTGCCCACAGGAATGGCAAACCAGCTTCTACACTCAAGTTTGCCAGTACTCTCGCTGGAGGGAGGTCACTACCAGAACTTAAAATCCTGAACCCGTACTCCACATACCATGGTGCTCAGTGGGTTATTTACTGCAAAGTCCAACTAATAAAGCTGAGAGTTGGGCCAGAACCATAAACCAAGGCATTTCACTAAACAGCACTCCAAGTCAGCCAGGGACTGTGCTGGATTTTTGTTGTTAGTCTTTTGAACCAGGCTTATCTGGTCAAAAGTAAACATCCTCCATCCAGCATAAAGCCTCCCCAACCCCTGTTTCTCCTTGTTGCCCACCGTAGTTAGGCCTACTGTAGTTATGGTCAAAGATAGTAAGTAGAAGAATGCCCTTTTTAGCTAATGATAGAAACTAGATACAAGTGGCATTTCCTCTTCAGAGCCTCCAAGATGGGCAAGATCCCAGGCCCAGGGGAGCCTGGATTCATAGGGGAGGGGGGGGGAGGTCTTTCCATGAACTACAGGATGTACATAGCCACAGACCTAACCTAGAGAGTCTTCCATTGTTAGGAAACTGGCTAGAGTCTCTAGGCACAGGCCCAAAGCTAGAGCTCTAAATTGAAATTAAGACTTGCCATTTAGTATAATACCCATTGCTCATCCCAAATGCCCTCCTCCGTGCCTGTCACCCAACTAGCCCATCCCCCTGCCCACCTACCCTTCCACAACCCTTTGTTTCCCCAGAGTTAGGAATCTCTCATGGTTCCTCTCCTTTCCCTTATGATTCCTTTCACTATTTCTTATACTCCACATAGGAGAGAAACCAAACGAGATTTGTCCTTCTGACTTCACTCAGCATAATACCCTCCAGGGTGGTGTCTTTTGGGTTTACTATAGACAGTATCCTGTCATCTGCAAAGAGGGAGAATTTGACCTCTTTGCCAATTTGAATGCATTTCTTGTCCGATGGCCAAGGCTAGAACTTCTGGTACTATGTTGATACCAGTAGTGATAGTGGACATCCCTGTCATGTTCTTGATCTTAGAGGAAAGGCTCCCAGCGTTTCCCCATTGAGGATATTCCCTGTGGGCTTTTCATAAATGGTTTAAGATATTGAGGAATGTTTCCCCCTACCCCTACACTTTGAAAAGTTTTAGTCAGGAATGGAGGCTGTATTTTATCAAATGCTTTCTCTGCATCTATTGAGGATATGGTTTTGTTTTTTCCTCTTGATATGATCAACGTTGTTTTACGAGTGTTGAACCACCCTTGCATCCCACAGATAAATCTCACGTGGTCATGGTGAATAAACCTCTTAATGTACTGTTAGAGCATATTGGCTAGTATCTTGAGAATTTTTGCATCCATGTTCATCAGGGATATTGGTCCATAATTTTTGATGAGGTCTTTGGTTTTGTTTGGATCAAGGTAATGCTGGCCTCATAAGGAGTTTAAGTATTCTTGCTCTTTCTATCCTTTGAAAGAGCTTTAGTAGAATAGATATTCTCCTTTAAACCTTTGGAAGGATTCCCCTGGGAAGCCATCTGGCTCTGGACTTTTGTCTTGTTTTGGATGACTGGTTCAATTTCCTCGCTGGTCATTGGCCTGTTCAAGTTTTCTATTTCTCCCTGTTCCAGTTTGAGTAATTTGCGGTTTTCCAGAAATGCATCCATTTCTTCTAGATTGACTAGTTTGTTGGCATATAGTTGCTCATAATACGTTTTTTTTAAATTTTTTTTTATTTATGATAGTCACAGAGAGAGAGAGAGAGAGAGAGAGAGGCAGAGACACAGGCGGAGGGAGAAGCAGGCTCCATGCACCGGGAGCCCGATGTGGGATTCGATCCCGGGTCTCCAGGATCGTGCCCTGGGCCAAAGGCAGGCGCCAAACCGCTGCGCCACCCAGGGATCCCCCATAATACGTTTTTAACGTCATTTGTGTTTCCTTGGTATTAGTTGTGTTAACTCTTTCATTCATGATTTTGAGTCTAATGAGACTGGCTAGGGGTTTATCTACAATTCTTTCATAGCACCAGCTCCTGGTTTTGTTGCTTTTCTACAGTTCTGGTCTTTATTTCATGGAGTTCCCTAATCTTCATTACCTTTCTTCTGCTTGGTTTGGGCTTTATTTGCTCTTGCTCCAATTCCTTTAGGTGTGAGGTTATCTTGTGTATTTGAGTCCCCCCCCCCCCCAGTTTTGTGAGGGAGGCTTGTATTGCGATGTATTTCCCTCTTTTTGCAATGTTATTTCCCCTCACGGACTGTCTTTTGCTGAGTGCCATGTTGAAATTAGTGTATTTTCTGAAGTATGTTTACTTTGGTGATTTATTGATATACTTGGCAGCTCCCACATTACGGGAATATTCATAGTTGTTAGGTCTTGTTGGATAGACCCTTTAAGTAGGATATAGTGTCCTTCATCTATTAGTCTTTGGTATAAACTAATTTATCTGATATGAGGATTGCTACCCCAGGTTTCTTTTGAGGACCATTTGAATGGTAAATGGTTCTCCACCCCTTTTCAGGCTGGAGGTGTCCTTAGGTCTAAAATGAGTCTCTTGTAGACCGCATATAGATAGGTTTTGCTTTTTTAATCCAGAAAGTTACTCTGGATATTTTGATGGGATTTAGCCCATTCACATTCAGGGTAACTATTGAAAGATATGAATTTAGTGTCCTATTACCTGTACAGTCTCTGTTTTTGTGGATTGTTTCTTTGGGTTCCCTTTTTATAGGGTCCCCCCTTGATGTTTCTTGCAGAGCCAATTTGGTGGTCACATTTTCACTTTCTATCCTGGAAGCTTTTTATCACCTATTCTGATGGACAGCCTTGCTGGATAAAGTATTCTTGGCTGCATGTTTTTCTCATTTAGTACCTTGTATATCATGCCAGCTAGATCTCTGGATAGATCTGTTACTCTGATATTTCTGCCCGTAGAAGAAACTCGTCTTGCACTGCTTTAAGAATTCTCCATCTTTGAAATTTGCAAGTTTCACTAGATGTAGAGGTGTTGAACAGTTTTTGATTTTGGGAGGGGTCCTCTCTTGGATCTGAATGTCGGTTTCCTTCCCCAGATTGGGGAAGTTCCCAGCTAGAATTTATTCAAATATACTTTGTGGTCCTGTCTCAGCTTCTTCTGGATCCCAGTTAGACATTCTTCCTTCCCAACCTATCATTTCCTTAAGCCTTTTTTTGTGGGTTCTTTAGTTTTCCTCAACTTCCTTCCTTTCCATCAACTTGTATGTCACTGACTCTTCCACCTCATTAACCCTAGCAGTTGGGCATCAAGTTTGGACTGCATCTCCGTTAAGTTTTAATTTGGCCTGATTAGATCAATTCTGCAGGAAGTCTCTAGAGTCCTTTAGGATTTTTTCCAGAGCCACCAATAACTTTATGGTTTACTTCTGAATTGAATTTGACATTTAAATCTACGTTCAGTAATTCTGTGGTAGAGTATTGCTTCTGGTTCTCTTTTGTAAGTTCTTCCTTCTATTCATTTTGTCTAGTGCAGAGTGGCTGTATGAGTGAGCCAAGTCAAAAAATAACCACAACCTAAGCAAAATACACCTTAGACAATTCTGAAGAGGTCAGAGACCAGGAAAAAAAGCCCACTAAGTAAATTTTTAAATAGTAAAAGAGCCAGAAAAAGGTGGTGGTGGTGAGGAATTAGTGGTAGAGAGAATATAGTCTCCCTGAGGGGACCTAGAGGGCGATCCTCTTGGTTCTGAGTGTATTTTGTTCTGTACATTAGGTGTTCAATTCCAAGTTTATGTAAGCCAGCAGAACTTCTATAAAGGCCCATCAACCACAAAACTAAACAAGATAAAATAGTGGGGCAGAATGGGAAGGAAGAGCATGCAGTCTCTAAATGAGCACGGTGTTCCACTTCGTTCTGGGTGTATTTGTGTTAGAAGGTACTGACCTCCACCATTGTAAAAACAAAAACCTCACTTCCTATATTTACCAAAATTAAATTTAATATGTTGAAGGGAATCCAGAAGTGAAAAACATATCTAAGACCTGTAATTGTAGAAATATGAAAATCAAAGGGGAAAAAAATGAAGAGTTGGTAAAATATTGTAGTTAAGGCAGGAAAAGAAAAAATATTGGAAATCTTTAACCTGGTATAAATAGGAGTCGTAATAAAAGAGACCCTCTTGTTCTATATACTGCTTTTCCCCTCAGTCCTGGGGATTTCTAGTGCAGCTTGTCCAATAAACTTGCTTTTCCCTTGTACTTCCAACAGTTCTTCTAGGGGAGGGGCCCACTTGCTGATTCTCAGGTGTCTGTGCCTGAGAAGAGCTGCCCCATGCCTTGGCAGGTGCCAGGCTCAGTTTGAGCTATTTATCCTGTGAAGCCTTTGTTCCCTAGAGGCCCTGCCTCTTACAGGTGAAAAGCAAAGACGGGGGAAAATATGGCAGTGGCCAGATCTCCAGAGCTAAGGGGTCCCCACGAGTAACTAGCCTCAGTCCCCCAAGTCCACACAGGCCTAGACGCTCCTGGGGCAGGTATGGGTGCACGGATCTGCACAACTTGCAGAGCGCCCAGAGGCAGTAGAGTTCCCGCTGTCCTGTGCCCTCCCCACTTCCTCTTGTCCGGGGAGGGGGGGGGAACAGAGGGATAGCCAGCTTTGTCCGCTTGGATGCCCTCGAACCCAGGGCCCTGCACTCCCAGGACTGCCTCTCCAGAAGGAACAGGCTAGTCACCCCTGTCCATCGCTGGGCTCTAGGGTAAAGGGAGCTCCAGAGCAGACCTGTGTAACTGGCAAGCTTCTCCACAATGCCGCGAGGGCTGCAGCATTCCAGCCCTCTACCAGGAGTAGACCATGGTTTGGGGGGAGCTTTCTTCCGGTGCCCCTCAGTTTCCAGGAATCTTGAGGCTTCACTGCTCCTCCTGTGAGTCTGCCCTATTTCCCTGCTAAGCACTTTTCACTCAGGGAAAACTCAGGCATGGATTTTTAAAGTTGCCACTTGTCCAGGGCTAGGCTTTCATGCCTGGAGGCTTTCAGGGGCTCCACTCTCCCCCAGCTTGCCATGGTTCCCCCTCCCTTTAGTTTTTTCTGCTTTTCTACCTTGTCAGATGTAAGAACTCTGTAGCATATAAGCTGTTCTCTTTGTATCTCGGGTCAAATTTGTAGGTTCCAGGAGGTTTTGAAGGTTATCTAGGTAAGTTTGTGGGACCAGATGAGTTGAGGACCCCTACTCTTCCCACCATCTTGCTTCCCCCCACCCCAGCTCAAGTTTTCTAAGTAGAAAGAACACACCCAACATTTGGTCATTCACTAGTGACACTGAAGACTTCAGTGTTCAGTAGAATCTGTAGGATCAAACAGGGAATTTTGCTTTCTTGAACTTGAAGCCATTTTCTTGATTCTTCATTTAGGACAAGGACAAACTAGGTCCTTTAGACAAACTCTAAACATTTAGAATTTCACATGAAGTTGAACATTCCCCTCACCTAGTCCTGGGTTAAAAGACACAGCTAAGATCATGAACTAAACGCCATAGGTCGAGAGTCCATGGGGATGCATAATCACACAATGGTCTCCAAAACAGACTTTTATACCATGCCTAGACTGAGTGGATGATCTGATTGGTGTGGTAGAGGCAAATCATCCTGTTTGATGAAGCTGGAACTATGTAGGCTCACTTGGATGCTGCCCGAGGCAGGCTGCTAGCTGCTCTCAGGCTAGACACAGTGGGGAGAATCCTGGATACTGTCCAGGATTTTATTCAGGGATTACTTAGGAGGTCCCAGTGCTGGTTGGAGAGGAGAATCCTAAGATTCTCACGGTAAGGGGATTGGGACACAGGACAGGTAAGGGGGCACCTGGGTTACACAGGAGGAAAGCTATGTTGCAGGTTACTCAGACACTACATCAGTTCCAGAGCTCTGTGCTGGGTTAGCAGAGGCCTTGTTGGGTCTGCACCAGAAGTTCAAACCTTTCCATCTGACCAAGACTGCTTCTCCCCACCTCCCCCGTTCCCTTCACTGCTGCTTATACCTCCTGTTCCAAACTCGGTCTGGGCATCTGCTTCCTGAGACTCTGTACTCCCCGATTTAATGATCTATTTTTTTTAAATTTTTTTTAAATTTTTATTCATTTATGATAGTCACAGAGAGATAGAGAGAGAGGCAGAGACACAGGCAGAGGGAGAAGCAGGCTCCATGCACCAGGAGCCCGACGTGGGACTCGATCCCGGGTCTCCAGGATCGCGCCCTGGGCCAAAGGCAGGCGCCAAACCACTGCGCCACCCAGGGATCCCCGATTTAATGATCTATTAAGTAGTCTTAGTGAGACTAGCCTTGTAGAAGTGTCAAGCTTGTTTAGAAAGCTTTAAAAATGGAATTCTTGTTGCACTGTCTGCTGTGAGCACCTGTGGATGGCAGACAATTATTGATCTACTGTTCAAAGGTGGATCAGATCTAAATGGCTTCTTCCCCTCTCTATTGGCTTTAGGGCAAATTTTTCCAGCGATCTTGAAAAAGGTCACAGATACCCAATTCGATTTCTCAGGATCTTAGACCCAAAAGAAAAGTTGACCTGACCATGGGGAAAAAAGCTCATCCCCTGCTGCTAGGCCCCATGGCTGTAATCCCATGTTGAGTATAAGTTCTTATGTGGTCTCTCCTCCTGGGTCCAACCTGCTGCCCCCCCCCCAAGTCTTGGGGTGAAGCCATGGAAGTTCTAGCTTCTGTTCAACACTTCCTAGCCTCCACATCTTGTCTTTAGTCACAACCCTGTGATTAATATTTTCAGCTATCCTCACCAACATCCTCCATTACCCATCCTTATAGTATGGTTGTGATTTTAGGACCTAGAACATTCTCTCAAACTTGTTTTGAGAGTATATCTGTGCATTTGAGATACTGGGACTGAGGTAGACCACAACTATCCATAATCTTGCGATTGCCTGGCCCCAGATGATTCTCTGAAGACCATTCTTGATTTGAGCTTCAAGGACTCTGGGGTGGACCAACAAAGCTGGAACATCTTTATATCACCTGGCATCTAGATGGGCTCATCTTTTAGAAGATTTGGATGGTAACATATAGACTTCTCTCAGGTCTTGAACTAGTCCCTCAAAAGTGCTCAGATCCATAGAGGATAAGCTTGGGTCCATGTGTCACCCTTGTTACAGGTTGTCTAGGAAATGTAAGGACCTTGGAGTTTGTTCCTGGAGAGGATAGGACAGTTATGGACCCTTCTAGGCTTTAGAAGTTTAGTTCTCCCTGCAGGTAGCTCTCGGGCAGGTAAACCCCTTGAAATCCTTCCAGCCCACCCTTGGAGTCTACTGTAAATGCATCTTGGATGCCAATGCAAGTTGTTTGATTTTTCTGGAAGGATTTTTAAAGCATTATCAAAACAGATTCAAGATTTGAAAAGTCAGTCAAAGGCATGCCTAAAGCCAAAATTGGAGTGGAAGGCTTTTTTGAAGCCCCAGGAGGTAGATGGTCGCCATACATGTCCAGATGATTTGATAGGTTTTTGGTGGTACCAGAGATTCTTGTATGATTTACTTGGAGACTTCTAATCCCCTAGGATTTACACCTAAGGAAAAAAGTGACTATCAGAAGTCTTCCTTGTACCATAATTATAGGTCCTGTCCAGCCATAGGCTATGTTGCTCCATTATCCATATTTCTAGCTTCTTGTTCCAAGGAAAAATGAGTCGCTTAAAATTCTAAGACTTAACAGAAAAATTCAAGCTGACCCAGAAAATCTTGGCCTCGTAGAGATCTCTCCAGTCTTGCTCTGGCATGAAACCCAGTGGGCCTCCTTATTTTAAAGGTGAGGGAGTTGAGGTAAAAAGTAAGAACACCTGAATCCACCTGATTTTTGGTACCTTAGAATCCAAAAGGCAAAGTTTTATGTTCCTAAGCTTCCCCTCCTGCTTTCAGGATTTCTGATTCCAGGTCTCCGATTTGAGTTCTGGCCAACTACTGCTCTTTCATCTCCAACAAACTTCCACAAAGTTTTTGAGGGGAGGGAGATCTGTTTTCCACTTGACCTTGTCTACTGCTTTTCTATTACCTCCCCTCTACTGTCCAGAATATGCCTTTCTTGGTTATGTAAAAGTCTGGTTTCCTCAGTGCCTAGAGACCTATTCCCAGCCCCACTTGAAGTTCCTGAGGGAAAGAACAAGCTGAATGTGTCTGCTTTGGGTGATGTGTTTGCTTCAGGAGGAATCCTAGCTAGTATTCTAATGGCCATAGGGACCAATATTAGCAACCCCAACCATAGTTGTACCAAATGGGGGTACAGGCTAAGGCATTAGCCTTTTAAGATTATGGTACCCCAGTCGTGGCTGTAAATTTAAGGTGACACTAGTTTGAGATTCCCTTCAGATATCTACTCTGACAGGCTCTCAGTGATCTCTGATCACTAACATCAAGAATTTATAGTAAGCAACAGTCCATGACAATGGCAGCATGATTTTATGTAGTAGGAAGCTACTCCATTCATAGGACATTCTATAAGTGTTATTTCCAGAGTCTCAGGAGAATCTAGAATTATAGTTCCCAGGTTTCCCACTATACTGAAAATCTTAACCAGTTGGCTGAGCAGTCTCAGTTCAGAGTCAAAAAAGCTCATAATGTATTCTAAAAGTGTGATTCTAATATTATGCCTAAGTTTAGTCTTTCTCATTATCCACGTGACCATTTTAGAGTGGTTACAATTTGAAGGGTAAGAACAACTGTTCTTTCATACTGATGGTATCTCCATGAAACAACCTGCTGAGTTCAGGAATACTGGAACGGAAGCCAAGTATCAGTCTTTCACATACTCCTCTGGTTTGCCAAGCTGAAGTCCTGCTTTAGCCTTCAAGGCATCTGACAGGATGTTGTAATCCCTTTTGTGGATCACAAGTAATCTAGTTTCTCCTGAAGCATGGTCATCAGAGCTTTCCTCCCGGTATGGAAACAGACCCTATATGGGGACTAGGACAGGTCGGGCTCTGTAGACCCACTCGTGCCAAAGTTTTATCTGTTCTTAGAAGTGTTTAAGTTCCAACTGTCTACAAGATAAGTCTAGAGCCAAATCCCCAAGTCAGGATCTTTACAGGCCCCTTCCTAAGAACCATGGACTACAGGACTGGAGAATGCCACCAACAAGATATCAAGCATGTACCTATCCTCTGAAGTAAACACTGCTAAAGATTTTCTGCCCACAAACCCAGGGCCATATTCCTCATCTGAGGAGCTTTGGCAGTACTTTCATCATTGGCAGAGGCCAACTCCCTCTCTCCCCACACGCCATACATGGCTTAAAGAAGCCTCTTGACCACCAAGTAGACCTGCAGTTTTTTTTAGCATAACTGCCTTTCTGCCTTGCCCTGAACTCCGAGGAGCATTTGCCTGCCCCTTCCAACCTGAAGTCTACACTCCCCCTGCAGATATGCTGCCCCGTAGGGCAGTTTTGAAACTTTGTGGCTTCAAGCATTTAGCCACACTTGGACTTGGCACCTGCTCCCGGGGCAAGCACAAGTTGAGGCGTTATTCCCACTCATGATGTATGTGTGCACATGCATGCAGGTCTAATTTCTTTGGCTCTGCAAGTGTCCAGCAGCTCATGCCTTATGATCTGTCATGGCCATGGCCCTAGAGGCAGGTTACAGAATATTGCTAGCTAGGATCCAACATCTCATCTTAGAGGTTAACTCAATGGACAGAATAGGTTCCATACCCTTGGGAGATGGAATAGAGGTCAAAAATGGATACAGAAAAGGCATAAAGATATAGGATGCAGCAAAAGAGGTCCAATGCGCACGCATTGTAGGTTAGGAAGCTAGGATAGACAAGTTTTCCGAAGAGTTAATGCTTATTAACTTACATCTTCTATAAGAACTATTTTCGCTTTAAGTGAAGGTTAATCAAAATCTGGACAGAGGCTTATTTGTAAACACCTATCAGGTCCTAAAAGTATGCTTGAATAATTATCAGAAGCTAGGACTTGATGTAGGTCATAAGATCTTGACTCCCTCTAAGCTGCTAGGATATGCCCAGGGAAGTTCTGGATCTGCCCTTACTTGTTCTGGAACTAGCTCAGCACAAGCTACAGGACTGGAGAATGCCCTCATGGTCCATGCCTGGTGTCCACCCCCTTTGGGCAGAACTCCTGGGCAGCCAAGCATCTCAGAACGGCAAGGTTATCTGAGCAGATTTGAATTGTTTCCATCTTAGGCATACAGGAAGTAGCCATTACTTTTTAGTACATAGACAACAGGCAGAAGTACAGATTCATCCCCCCACCATCTATTCCCTGATAACTTGGAGGTTTATGGAGTGGAAGATGGTCAGGTTTAGTTTTAGGAATACTATGATCAGGAATGATCCCAAAAGGTATCCTGTGGTACCACTTGGGGGAAAAGATTGGAATTTCAGGAAGAAGTTCTTAGAATTTGGAATTCCAGGGGAGTAGGAGAGGCTTCCAGGAAAGCTTCTCCCCTCCCAGAAGGGCACATCCTGCTGTATCCCAGGATGTGTTGTTCCTTTCTCCACTCCATCAAAAACTTGAAGCTCCTCCTAACCCAACACAGTTCATGTCACTGGAGTTTTTCCAGGACATTACAGTCCTAGATACCTGGTAAATCCCCTCACCAATCTTGCCCATCTGTCTCTTATCTCCCTCTAACACATTCTGAAGGGTTAAGGGATGTGAGAAAGGTTGACCCCCAATTCCTGTAGCTACTGGTTTTCAGTGGAGAGGTGAGCTTGAGCTAACTTTTAAGATAAGAAAATTAAGAATGAAGACCATTTCCAGAGTTATTTCTGGTCTCCTAATTAGATTAATAGGTGAGCCAACCTAAGGACATACAAAGTAGGCAGGTCCAACTATTTTATATAAATTTCTTGAAGTTTGATTTGCCAACGTATAGTGTAACACCCACTGCTCATCCTGTCAAGTGCCCTGCCTCAGTGCTTGTCACCCCATCCCCCAACCTTCCCTAATAGGAGGCTCTTAACTCTGGAAAACAAGGGGTAGTGGAAGGGCAGATCCAACTATTAAAGGGACCTGTGATTTGAGGACTTGGCTATCTCAAGTCTGATAAGTTAGACACCACAGTTCTTCTAACTGCCATTAACACAAAGATTGGCAACAGTGGGGCGTAGCAGGTTTAGAGGACACTGAACAAGACAGTCCCGCTAGCTATTTCACTGAGACTTTGAATTTGGGCACCTCAGATATGAATTCAGATATGTGGCCAGGTTTCAGAAGGCCTCCGCTAGGAATGGAGGAGTCAGAAGTAGGAATATGCAAGCGACAACTGATGCCATGGCAACGGGTACCGTGGAATTGTGCGCCCACCACGGAGAGCCCAGGAAACCAAGGAAAGCAAAGCATGGAAGATACTGATGCAGTCACAGGTGAATTTTGCTAATTTTGATGGGCAAGTCACCTTGAGGACACATGTCACCTATTAGGCAGCCAGTGGAAAGTCTGGAATATTGAAGTCTACTTTTGTACGTGGAGGGTAGCTACATGAAAGAACTATGTATAAAGCCTGAATATCTAAACCTTCCACTTATAATGGTAGAAGAATCCATATATGACTGTAGGTCAAAGCACAGGACATATTGGGATAATTTGTAGTTAAGAGCATCTGAGTGTACATAGAGGGCCATTCCCAAGTTGCAGAGAATGCAAAGTGACCTGACCAAAAACCTACCATAGGAATGATGGGGTAAGGGAGAGATCTGGCAGGTACAGAAATTAGGAGGACTTGGAAGGGTTTTAGCACCCCAGGGAGTACACCAGGAAATTGCTTAGGTCGCCCTTCAAGAAGCATTTTCCAGTTATTCTGTAACCTGCAGGATTATAAGTCCTTTCAGGAAGAATTTCGCCAGATACTAGAAATGGAAGGAATGCCATGTAAGGCTAGTGGTGACTGGAAGGGGTATCTTGAGCATAGGTCTCCTAGGAAAAGGAAGCCAGGAAAGTCCGATTTTGGCCACTTAGATCCAAGAGGTACAGGATTTGACCCAGGATCAGGGAAGGCTGGACCATAGCCTTTAGGAACTACAGGACTCTACACCAGCCAGATTATAAAAGATCTGAAGAAAGTTTTAGGCCTTTGGAAAAAGAGTTTTGGTCACTTTAAGATGACACTATACCTTGAGGTTCTTAATGTGAATATAGTGAAAGTCAGCACCCTGAGGGTTATTGGTGAGAAGACCTACTGGTAGCACTTGGGCTCCCCACTACTCAACCCTCACCAGCAAGATATTGGCTTAGTTCGTTTCCTCTGTTCATCACTACACTGGCAACCTCCAACAATGTCAAAGATAGAAACTCAGCTTTGGGCCTGTGGGTCCCAGAGTCTGTAGACCCATTCAGTTCCCTAGTCTTCCCACACATCGAAGCAAAAGACAAAACAAAACAAACAAAACAAAACAAAAAAAAACCAACAACAAAACACCCACACACAAACACAAACTGAAGCTGAATCAACTCCTTGGATGAACTCAAGCCCAGTATGGTTCTGAAAAAAATACAGGTATATTTTGTTTTGCTTTGCAGATATTTTCCTGGAGGAAAAGGAAATTGAAGGCTTGTGGCAACCCTGCATCAAGTGAATCCACCAGCACCATTGCCTCCTGAAGAGCATTTGCTTACTCCACGTCTCATTTTGGTAATGCTCACATTTCAAGCTGTTTTAGGATCTATGAGGTTATTGTAAGGATTTTGGGTCACCAGGGATCCCACCCACGTTAGATAGCAAATTTAATGTGTATTCGGATTGCCCCACTGACTAGTCATTCCCCTCTGTTTGCCATCTAGGACTTTCATAGCTAGAGAGAAGTCATTGAAGCTTTGAAGCCAGGCAAACAGGCCAACTCTCTTGCTAGGGGCCAATGCTCTTCAGTGGAGCATCAAAGCCTGGGTGACAGCATATCTGTCTAGGACATGGTTTACTGAAGACTAAACCTACTGTGGAGACTTCTTGCTTGGGAGAAAAGACTTTTCAAAAAAGTTACTCCTTACTGACAAGGCACCTGGTCACCCAAGAGCTCTGATGGAGCAAGATTTTCACACCTGCTAACACCAATCCTGTAGCCTATGAATCAAGGGGTCATGGACTTACATCTTATTGAAGAGCTAGGGATTCCTCTGATGGAACTAGGCAAGTCGAAAACCTTAGGGAAAGAATGTGTCCTTATCTACTTTAGATAATATTAGGAACATCTGATTCATGAAGAGGTCAAAATAGCAAAATAGTTTGGAAGAAGTTGATTCCAGCCGTCATGGAAGACATTCTGGACATCAGAGCAGTCCCTGCAAATGTGGGGGAATTAACTCAAGAACTAGAATTCAAATTGGAGGCTGAAGGCAGGATTTGGAAAGGTTGCGAGGACTGTTGAAATGATAAAGCATTTAGAATATTCCATAAGCTTAGTTGATAAAGCAGCATCAGGGATGGAGAGGATTGGTCCAATCCTGAAGGAACTTCCCCTGGGGGTAGAAGGCTTTCTCATGTGTGATGCTGCTGGATAAACTGAAAGAATCGATGTGGCAAGCTTCACTGTCCTCTTAAGACCTTGCTAGACACCCCAGCCTTCAGCCACCATCAAGGCAAGACCTTCCACCATCAAGATGGTCTCACTGAAAGCTCAGTGCTTAGTTTTTAGCCATTTAGAGTATGCATTTAGACCCACTATCACACACTTGGGACTACGGTTTAGACCTCACTTTATGTATTGGAAAGCCATAGGTTACAGTGGTGCCTCAATTTATCATGGTGGTCTGGAATGGAAGCTACAGTATTAGAGATACCTGTACCTTCGAGTCTTGCCTGGACTCAGGGACTGCAAGTTTGCAGTTGAGATCCCTCAGGAACTAGAGACCTTCAAATATGGTACAGGATAGTTCTGGAAGGCCCAGGGGAGAATGCTTGTGTGATAAAGCTTAAAAGTGAAATATTCACTATTATCTTTCCCATCTCACTAGCTGATCTTCTGCATCAAGCACAATGCTGGAGGGGAAAGCGGATAATCCCATGTTCTGTTAGGAACAGGAGAGTTATGGTCCCATCAAAACTATAGATTCTTCACTGGCTGCTTTGTGGTCGGTTTTCCTGGAGACGTGTGCTATGGGGGGATAATGTGCATGGAGACAAAAATCCTTGCAAGGCAGGGCTAGTTGGACTCCACTAGAAGCTAGACTGGCGGGTCAGCTACTAGCTTGTGGAGAAGTTGCTGACGAAGCTTTGACAAGACTGGATGCATACAAAGATGACCAAGAGGATCTGGATTTGAGAGAAGAGCTCAGAGGACACAGCTGATGTTAGGGAAAGGAAGATCAAAGTGCTTCTCACACACCCGGTCCTGGTTTTTATTGTAAACGTCTGCTTATTGGAGGATCTAAGACAGGGGGAGTCTTCCACTTTTTATGGCTCCATCCTAAAGATCTATAATAGGGCCTGTGTCAGTGGAGAGTAGCCTGGAGAAGGTTCTGCAGCGCAATGCATAGAAGTGGATAAGGAGAGGACGGGCCTGGATGCTGCCTGTGGAGGAGCTTCACATTCCCACCTCAGGCTTGTTTCAGCAAGAATGGTTTACACACAACCCCCCCCCTCCAGCTAGTGGCACCCCTCTTGAGAGACAGGCTTATCAGAAAAGCCCAGGTTATGGGAAAGGAATATTCGACTGAAGATACACAGGTCCACCAAGTTGTAGTTTCAAATAAGATCACCTTCCCAATTTCCTAAAAGGTCAGCTTTAGCAAGGCATCTTATTCGGTGCTGGCCAGAGTAGAATCAGCCACCTGTGGGGAGCAAGCTCCAGCCCCGCCCCCCAGTCATTATGTCCCTGTGACATGCTGAACCATATGTGAATAGCAAGGCCAGCTGGCTCTTAAGAGCCACTGCAAGACCATACACGTATAGGAAAAGGAGCCCATGGTCCTCAAAGATGAGCTCCGTAGAATAAGCCTGAGACAGGAGATGCTCCCAGGATTTCAAAGAGATAAGTATCCAGAACAGTGCAAGGATCATCTGAAGGGGCCCCTGCACCCTATTATTTATAGCAACAATATTCCACAATAACCAAACTACAGGAAGAGTCCAGAAGTCCATCAACTGGTGAATGGATAAAGATGTGGTCTATATACACAATGGATTATTCCAGATTAAATCTTACTGTTTGCAATGTGGATGGAACTAGAGGATATTATGCTAAGTGAAAAGACAGTAAGATTTCATTCATGTGCAACTTAAGAAAAACAGGAGCAAAAGGGAAGAGGGGAAAAAATAAGATGAAATCAGAAGACTCAACTCTATGAAACAGTTGCTGGTGGGGAAGGGGATTGGCGTGAAGGAGGGCACGTAATGTGAGGAGCACTAGGTGTTCTACGCAACTGAGGAGTCCCTGAACTACCTCTGAAACGAGTACACTTTTGTATATTGTTCGATTTGCCAACATAACACCCAGTGCTCATCCGTCCATTCCCCTCTCAGTGCCCATCACCCAGTTACCCCACCCCCTACCCACCTCTTCCACTAACCCCAGAGTTAGGAGTCTCATGTTCTGTCAACCCTCTGATTCCCCCCCGCCCATTTTCTCCCTTTACCCCTGTGATCCCTTTCACTATTTTTTATATTCCCCATGAAATTAGTAGTACGCTATGTTAACTGAATTTAAGTTTTAGGGAAATTGACTGGCATTTTGTTCCAGGGTTTTCTGAGTTGCACATTGTCTCCTTCTCTTCCAGGCCATACTTCTAGTACCCCTGGACACCTCTGGTCCTTCCTGTCCTCAGGCCAGATGTAATAAAAAAAGTATGGAGTCACTCTAGCTGGGAACCAAACTGACAAAGTAAGGCAGGGACACAGGAACAGTCACTGGATGAGGGGCCTGTTCATGGATGGAAAAACATCAGGAGGTCATGCTTGAGGTATTCTCCACAAGGAGCACCCTGCCTCTTAGGGCCTGGGTTGGGGGTGGAGGCAGGAACTGCACTTTTGGCATCTCATCCACCTCCTCCCTCAGCTGTTCCACTATAGGGCTCTTGAGATTCTGGGAGCTTGCCCAGACCATCCCAGGTCACCTGTGTCCCAAGGCCATGGTTCCCCAGGATACTCAACTAGCATGGTAGTGGGGAGGGACTAAGTCTATCTGGACTTCCTTCTGTCTTGAACAGGTCTTTACCCCTTGATGACTGAGCTGCTATGGAGTTGGAGATGCTTTGCAATATTCCAAGACAGGACCATGCATCTGTTAGATTAACAAAAGTCAAGGTGAGGAGACAAGGCTCACTATTGCAAAGAGCTTCCTGCATGAACAGAAAACGCATACCTATTTAGGAAGTTAAGGCAAATCCAGGGGGACGTCGGGTCTCAGGAAATCACAATGGTCACTAACTGGAACTGTGAGCATTAAGAGTCCTTTGGTCCAAGTTAATTCGTCTCCATTGTTATCAGATCCTGTCTAGACTTAAGAATTGCCTGAGTGAAAGCCTTGGTGTTCTCTGTTCCTTCTGTGGCTCAGCCTCATTGCTGTGTGAGAAAAGCTGAGGCTGAGCTATTGTCCGTGATCCGTTCCCCCTATGGTTTAGATAGGTCCTACACTCACCTTGTTAGAACCACGAAAAGTGGCATGTTTAGTATAGTAGTTCTCATGGACAAAACCCGACATGATCAGGATGAGGGTGGGGAGTGGGGGAGAGAACAAAGTGGGATCGTCCTGATTAGGAGAACAGGCTAGGTCAGAACTCTGAAAAATTCAGCTCCGAGCCAGTGATGGGGCTAAAGGCCTCTACTACTCTGGCTCTGTGGCTCCCAGACTTAAGCACATCTACCCTCAGCAAAGAGCCTTTGAGCACACACTTCCAGTAGATCTACAATTGTAAGGGGTCTGGTGGGTCATGAAGCATTAGCAACACAAGATGTAGAGGGGACAGGAGTCCATGCGTTCTTCCACAAACCCTCAGGTCTGCACCCTCCAGCAGAGGAGAGGCAGATGGACTTGACAGCGCCCCAGTTGTTCAAGGGGTCTGGGCTCCCTCCCTTGCTATTCCAGGTTAGATCTGTGAACACACAGCAAGCAGGCAGGGGAACTAGGGGCCTTTTAGGTCTTAATGGAGGCACCGAATGAAGACAGAACATGCTGCATTTGGAAAGCGAACCAGCACCATCCTTAGCTCCAGCTGAGGGCCTCTAACTACTCAAGCCCAGGGACGGCTGTGGCCTGCTTTTCCTTTAGTTCTATCTCCATCAAGATACCTGCGCCTGCAGAGATGGCGAGAGGGTCTTCAGGACCAGAGTCTGAACAACATCACTTTCTTCACCCTGACACCTGGTCTCAACTTGCTGGCCTGTCATGCTGTGAGGTCAGATTCGGGTTCTACACACTTAAGGGACACTTTATACTGACCCAGGTCAGCTCCAGAAGGCACCATGGTCCCTGCAGTTCAGAGTCAGTCTAGAGAGGAGATATATTCCACCCCATTCTCAAGTCCTCAAGTTGTTGCCCGAGGACAACATCGGGTCAACCCGAGAGCAGTTCGGTCTCCTGCCATCCTAGCCTGCATGCTCCTAGTCTCAAACCTTCCCTCTGCTCAGCAGTCTGGTTTCAGACTGCCGCCACCCCCCCACTAAGGGGAAGTGACAGGTCTGGGAGGAGCAGCAACACCCCGCACAGAGAGGCTGCAGTCCTCAGCCAAGATGGGGGCACCCAGGTGTAGCTCATCCCTACAGCCTTACAGGGCTAACGAGCATTGCTGAGATCACAGGAGGAAGGGCTGACCAGATCCAAGATTGAAGTAGAATTAGGCAATGGGGCTGTCGCACTTTGGACCCCAGGCCCAAGGTAGCAGAATGCAACTACCAGTCTATTTAGGGATTGGTAGAGGAGCTTAGTTGTGCAAGTTTGAGAGAATAACAGTACTAGCGGCTGCCCATGTGCCACAGGTGTATCTTGTTCTACTTTGGTCCAGGCTCCTTTATTTGTAAGGAGCTACTTAACCAGTTGAATTAAGAACCCAAGTTTTCAAGCCTATCACTGCCACTTTAGAGGCCACGTAGCTCCCACAGCGGATCAGCCACCATTGATGGCTGAAGCTGAACTCTCGGACCTTATTAAGGCTTCATAAAGGTTAGAGAAGATTGCAGTGGCGGCTATTTAATCCTCGACTACAAAAGGGATCACTTAGAGACTTAATAAATTCCAGGTGCTATTTTCTAGGCACTGAAGGGACAGCTACCACCCACCATGCAGAAGAGGAGAGAGCAGGAAGTGTAGCCCAGTCTTCCCATTAACAGGTAAGATACTGTTTTCCTCTTAATTCTACAGTCTGTAGAGAGCCCAGCCATGCTTGCTTCCTCATTGAAGACAGATGAGAAGCCCCCCCCCCTCCCCCGGCTAAGGCTTCCCTGCACGGAACTCCCACACCCGGTTTCCCAGGCTCCATGGCAGCCTTATGTCCCCACCCCATGCCTTGGCTTCCACGGCAAATCCCCCAGACTCAGGTCTGCTATGTTCTCGAGCATTAGGAGATTATGTCCTTTCTGCCTCTTTTCCAGTAAGGGAAACTTGGATGTCACCTGGGCTCACTGAGCTAAAGACACGTCATTCTGAGTCCCTTTGCTGAAGATAAAGTGGGGGCTTCAGGAGAAAGGAGACTTCCTCTGGGGAGAGGTCAGCAGCAGACCTTAGAGAGCCACAGCCCCTCAGAGAAAGAGCCAGGAGGCCTCTGTGTCTTCCCCTGCATTGGTTAGAGGGAGATAGAAAATAGAAACCTCTAGTTAGAGCAGGCTCAGGGACGAGCCAGCCAGAGAAAGAACATAAAGAAAAAGCAGGAACTTTGCCCTGTTGAAAAACCATACAGGCCCTCTCCAAGCCAACCCAGTACCCGCAGCAGGGCCAAGCACCCCGCAGCACCCATTCTTGCTGAACAGAGCTACTGAGGCAAATGGCCTTACAGCCGCCACCCACCAAGATGAGGAAGGGCTCAGTCTTCTCCTTATGTACCCCTGGCTCCTCCCCCATGACTAAAACCAACAGTGTCCACCTGGTCCCGGGGCACTTTCCCTGACCTCCCTTTGATAGGGCTTACCTGGGGCCTTTCAGATGCTCAGAGGCATGCTGCTGCAAGCACCTGGGTTCATGTGGAGAGGAGGTCAAGAAACAGGGCTTAGTAATTGAGCAGCTTATTATCTATTTGGGAAATCTGTGGCTCTTTCATAGGGCCCATCAAGAGTGTTGATAGGGGTTAAAGAGTCAAAGAGTATCACCCCAGTTCCAAGGGAAAAAACTTAATTTGTGAAGTTGTATATGAACTTGGCCTCACGAAGTTATCAACATTTGACAGTGTTACATGGTCACAATCTACATTAAATTCTCATGAAGTTTCCTAAAATGCCTATTGTCGTTAGAGAATTACCTTTAAAATATGCTATAGGGGGACGCCTGGGTGGCTCAGTGGTTGAGCGCCTGCCTTTGGCCCAGGGCGTGATCCTGGAGTCCCGGGATTGAGTCCCATGTCCGGCTCCCTGCAGGGAGCCTGCTTCTATCTCTGCCTGTGTCACTGCCTCTCTCTCTCTCTCTCTCTGTCTCTCATGAATAAATAAATAAAATCTTAAAAATATATATATGCTATAGGGGCACCTGGGTGGCTCAGTGATTGAGTGTTTGCCTTTGGCCCAGATCAAGATCTCAGGGTCTTGGGATCAAGTCCCCCATCAGGTTCCCCACAAGGAGCCTGATTCCTCTGTCTCTGCTTCTCTCTCTGTCTCTCATGAAGAAATAAATAAAATCTTTAAGAAATGATAAAAAATATGCTACAACTCTTCAAAAATATTAACAAAGTCTGATACCTTTCAATTCCTATCATGTTTACCTTGTTAGTAAACAAGGTAATTTAAATTTGAGAATTTCCTTTAAAAAGACAAAGAGCAGACTCTTTAACTACAGAGAACAAATTGGTCCTTACCAGGGGGCAGGTGTGTGTGGGGTGATGGGTGGAATAGGTGACGGGGATGAAGAACACGGGTATCAGGATGAGCACTGAGTCATGTATGGAATTGTTGAATCATTATACTGTATGCCTGAAACTAACACTGTATGTTAAATATACTAGAGTTTAAAAAATAGAATTTCGCAAAAAAGGAATTTTCCTCAGGAAATGAAACAGTTTCTGGCAGTTTGTATGGCTTAACATGAATTTTATTTTTAATTTGCTTTGATTAAGGTGTTGATATTAATCTACTTTTCTGTCTTCTGCCATCTCATATTATTATGTGACAGTTTACATTGAAAACTGTTTTGACCCTATGCTTGACAAAAGTGATCATGTAAACAAACCTTAGGGATGATTTATTTATTTTATTTTTTATTTTTCTGCTTTTTTAATAAACTTATTTTTTATTGCTGTTCAATTTGCCAACATATAGAATAACACCCAGTGCTTAGGGATGATTTAGGCCAAATGTGATGTACTGCATTTTGACCAAAATGGTTCATTTAGGATATATCCATCTCATCACCCCTTCCCTCTGGCCCCCACTCCAATCACACTAAAGCAGCTGATTTTTCACAAACTTTTCCTTTTGGGGACTTGACTCAAGCTGTTGACTCTGGCTGGGATATCCTTTCTTTCTAACCCCATATTAATAAACCTATTCCAGAACTTAGTTTATCTTGATTTCTTTAAGAACTTTGCCACACTTACCAAATCCAGGCTGAGATCTCAGGATCAGCCCACAATGGTGTTGTATGAAGGAGTGATCAGGGAAGTCAAGCTAGAAGCTAAAATGTTATAGGTCCCTCTGACTGACAATGTGAATCCCATGTAGTTGAGGTGGACAGAGTTCCAGATGGAGAACAGGAATCTCTGACTCTAGCTTTGGCTCATCAAGTTAGTATTGTAGCATTGTATTTTTGATAGTTTATTTAAACTCACTGCCTTTATATTCCTCGTGTGTAAAATGAGAACCAGGCTGCGTGATTTCTAAGGGCCCTTAATTCCAGCTGTTATATTCTATGAGTATTTGAAATTTCATAATCATGAATGATAAAGGTCAATTTCACTTTCCTTCGTAAACATCAATGAAAAATAGAATAATGAGGAATCTTCCTTGCTCATTGTTTGGAAAATGAAGAATTAGGGTAGAAAGATTGTCCAGATGAACAATAAGCTTGGATTCTGGGGTTGTAGACCATATGCTTTATAAAGCTATATATTTATTTTTGGATGGAGAAGGTTAGAAACACTTATGGATGGGGAACTTGCTGGAGGCATGGATGTTATTTATAGCCATGTTAATGTGAGAATCCCAAGTGTGACTCAGTGACATGACCTTGGATGTGTGGCCCATTCTAGCCCACCCCTGCCCCAGCTCTCACTGGGACAGCCACCTTGTCTTTCTTCTCGCCATCTGGGTCACTGTGCACTCCGTTCTCCGGATTCTCCACCCTCTCCACAGTTGTACCCTTTGTTCTGTTGGCTTCCAACTCCTTCATGTGGAAAGGGAAATGTTCTTTTTGCCAAAAGCCTCAGAAGCAATGGCACAAGGAGTAGGTAAGGTTCCAATTGAGCCAACAAGGACCTAGAAACAAATTTAGAATCCACCACTGTCTAGTGCCAGCCCTTACATGGAGCTTAAAATATATTGTCTCACACAATCCTGAGGTATGCATAGTCATGCACTGCAGACTAATTGAGGATAATTTCTGAGATAAAGCCAGTAGTCTCCCTACTTATTTTTTTAAGGCTGCTTTTTTTTTTATTCAAATGAAACCTTAAGTGGACATATTTACACACAGCCTCACTAGTGTTTCATTTGTAGGTGAACCATGAAGCAATTACTCAGTATCAACAGCAATGTGCCTCAATGGAAGCTAACCCTATGCTGTCTGCAGGTGTACTTGGAGTACGCCCAGTTCACGCAGTGAAGGTTGATGGAGGCTTCTGGGGAAAGTTTCTTTATGTCTAGTAGAGAAACCAAACATGAAGAACTCTTCTTTCTTACCTTGAACCTAGTGTTTGTATGTGACTCATGGTATTGTTTCAGCAAACTTTAAGACTAAGAAGGAAGCCATGTAGTTCATGGCAATATGAAGAGAAAAAAAAAATAATGCATTGGTCCCTGATGATATCATTGAATCACTGAGTCAATCAACCATGAAGTGCCACATTGCCCTTGGACTTAAATTATAGCAATAGCACCTTCCTTTATGTTTCAATCATTTTGAGTTAGAGCCTATTTGTATGGAGTCCAATCATTCTTATATTGAGAAGGGTCCTCCTGGTGACCAGCCAGTGTGGCTGCTCATCATATCAGCCTCTGGGGCACCTTTGAAGAACCTGAGAATAAATATTTTCAAGAAATAAGTTGGAAAACTCCTGAGATATCCTAAACCTCTTCTTTTAAGTGTAACATGATGAAAAACTGTGATTTGTAATAATCTACAACTTAGGCAAACTGACCAAACACCATCTTCAGTAAGATGATTATTTATTTATTTGTGGGCAGCCCCAGTGGCACAGCATTTTGGACTGCCTACAGCCCGGGGTGTCATCCTGGAGACCTGGGATGGAGTC
The DNA here is from genome assembly GCF_018345385.1 of Vulpes lagopus. Classification (NCBI taxonomy): domain Eukaryota; kingdom Metazoa; phylum Chordata; class Mammalia; order Carnivora; family Canidae; genus Vulpes; species Vulpes lagopus. The sequence continues at coordinate 61,821 of NW_024570598.1, read as the reverse complement.
CCACGTTGGGCTCCTGCGTTGAGCCTGCTTCTCCCTCTTCCTGTGTCTCTGCCTCTCTCTCTCTCTCTCTCTCTCTCTCTCTCTATGTCTATCATAAATAAATAAATAAATCTTTAAAAAATCTTTAAAAAGTTACTTAAAAAAAGACTATTTATTTATTTATTTATTTATTTATTTATATTTTTTGCATATTTTTTATTGGGTTTCGATTTGCCAACATATAGCATAACACCCAGTGCTCATCCCAGTCACCCCATCCCCCTGCCCACCTCCCCTTCCACCACCCCTTGTTCGTTTCCCAGAGTTAAGAGTCATGTTGTGTCACCCTCACTGATATTTCCCACTCATTTTCTCTCCTTTCCCCTTTATTCCCCTTCACTACTTTTTATATTCCCCAAATGAATGAGACCATATAATGTTTGTCCTTCTCCGAATGACTTACTTCACTCAGCATAATACCCTCCAGTTCTATCCATGTTGAAGCAAAGGGTAGGTATTAAAAAAAAAAAAAGAAATATTAACTGTCAGTTTCTCTATCCCATGATTAACATATGTGCAAATTTTGGAGAACTTCTAAGTCATTTAGTTGTGAGTAGTTTTGCTTTTTTTTTTCTAATTTGTAATGGTTATAGGTTATTTTGTTTCTTTATATTTTTAGGATTCATTTATGATTTTATTGTGCTCAGAGAATATGAACTGTATCTCAGTTATTTCAAACTTATTGAGATTTATTTGTGATCGAGTACCTGGTCAAAATTCTTAATGTTTCATGTGTATATGTAAGGCAATTTTTAAAAAAAATTTTATTTTTATTTTTTTATTATTTATGATAGTCACATACAGAGAGAGAGAGAGAGAGGCAGAGACACAGGCAGAGGGAGAAGCAGGCTCCATGCACCGGGAGCCCGATGTGGGATTCGATCCCGGGTCTCCAGGATCGCGCCCTGGGCCAAAGGCAAGCGCCAAACCGCTGCGCCACCCAGGGATCCCTGTAAGGCAATTTTTAGATTAGGTATATTAATGTTCTCTCTTTTTTGTATATTTTATTAATTCGTGTCAGTTTGAGATAGAATTTAAATCCCTGAATGAGTCTTAAAAGTAGTCTGCAGTAGCAGAATATCAAGTCTCCTATACATATCTATCAAGGAATATATATACATATCTATATATCCAAGACTAGTTTAATATATTAAATATTTTGAACAAATTCATGTATTCAATAATATTGGTCAAACCTCTTTACTGTGTGCTCACCCCATGTCAGATGGTAATGGTCAAAATTGTTATAGTTTCTGGGAGCAGAGAGCACTGATTTGAATTTTAAGCAGAAGTAGGAAAAGCTTCCTAGTAACAGCTTTTGGGGAATGAGAGAAAGGAATGAGGTCTCAGGGATAAGGACAGCACTTCTGAACTACTTTTTTTTTATTTACTTCTTTTAGTAAAACAGTATAATTTCATAAATGACAATTGTTAAAGTTAAATAGGAAACAGTAAGATAGCATTAAAAATACTTCTTATTAGGGGAAAATATTTACAAAGCACATTTTTGATAGTGGATTTGTATCCAAAATATCCAAAGAACTCTTAAAACTCAAAAATGAGAAAACAAACATCCAAGTCAAAACATTGGCAAAAGATCTGAGCAGACACCTCATCAAAGATGATATACAGATGGCAAGTAAGCATCTGAAAAAGATGCTAAATATCATATATAATTAGGGAAATGCAAAGTAAACCAAGACAGACATACATATTTAAATGACTAAAATTTAAAAAATGACAACACCAAATGCTGACAAGGATACAGAGCAAAAGGAGCTCTCATTCATTGTGGTAGAAATGCAAACTGGCACAGCCATTTTGGAATACAGTGACCTTTTTTTATAAAACTAAACATAGTCAACATATGATTCAGCAATTGTGCTCCTAGGTATTTTTTCAAATGATTTGAATACTTATGTCCATGCAAAAACCTACACACAGATGTTTACATGCGCTTTATTTATAAATCACTACAAACTGGAGACAGCTCAGATGTCCTTCAATAGTTGAGTATCTAAGCCAACTGGGCTATATCCATCCATGAAAAGGTAAAACTATAGAGAGTAAAAAAGATCAAGGGTCTCCAGGAGTTCTAGGGAAAAGACAAAGGATGAACAAACAAAGCAGAGATTTTGGGGGTATAATATTGTCCAGGTAGATTCATAACATGCATTTGTCAAAACCTATAGAACTGGGTGCCTGGGTGGATCAGTTGGTTAAGCATCTGATTCTTGATTTAGGCTCAGATCATGATCTCAGGGTCATAAGATCAAGCCCCACTTTGTGGAGCCTGATTAAGATTCTATCTCTCCCCCTGCTCCTCCTCTATCCTCCCCCACTTGCACTCAATCTCTCTCTCTAAAAAAATGAAACAAAGCAAAACAAAACAAAACAAATAACAACATAGAACCTCATAGCATAAAGAGAAGTATGGTCTTTGGTTAATAATACTGTAGCAATACAGGCTCGTTAAGTGTCACAAGTGCATCACACCAGGGTAAGATGGTAATGATAAGGACAACAACTCAAGGGAGATGGAAAGGGAAATTCCATAGTATCTGCTCAATTTTTCTATAAATCTAAAACTTTCCTTTTTTTAAATAAGGTCTGTTATATCTATCTATCTATCTATCTATCTATCTATCTATCTATCTATCTATCTATCTATCATCTATCTATCATCTATCTATCTATCATCTATCTATCTATCTATCTATCTATCTATCTATCTATCTATCTAATCTTACCTAAAAAGGGGGGCAGACTTACTTGGTGAAAAGGTACACAAAAGGACATCACAAAGAGGGGCCATGAGAGCAGAGCAGCTGAGAACTAGCTGTCTGTGCATGTATGTGCATTGAGGGGAATTCCTGAAGGTGGTCTACGGGGGTGAGTAGGGTCAGGTAGATAGGCAGTGGGGCACTACCAGCAATTCTGTGTGAGTGGCCCATAGAAATGGAGCAGCGTGTCATGAGTGATGAATTGGGCAGGCAGGCAGAGACCAATCCATGGTGCCAATTTGGAGAATGAATTTTATCCCTTTGGGAATTGATTTTATTTTTTTATTTTTTTTAAATTTTTATTTATTTATGATAGTCACACAGAGAGAGAGAGAGAGCGAGAGAGCGAGAGAGCGAGAGAGAGAGAGAGAGAGAGGGGCAGAGACACAGGCAGAGTGAGAAGCAGGATCCAAACAGGGAGCCCAACATGGGATTGGATCCCGGATCTCCAGGATCGTGCCCTGGGCCAAAGGCAGGCGCTAAACCGCTGCGCCACCCAGGGATCCCATTGGGAATTGATTTTATTTTATTTTATTTTTTAATAAATTAATTTTTATTGGTGTTCAATTTACCAACATACAGAAAAACACCCAGTGCTCATCCCGTCAAGTGTCCCCCTCAGTGCCCGTCACCCATTCCCCCCCACCCTCCGCCCTCCTCCCCTTCCACCACCCCTAGTTCATTTCCCAGAGTTAGGAGTCTTTATGTTCTGTCTCCCTTCCTGGTATTTCCCACACGTTTCTTCTCCCTTCCCTTATATTCCCTTTCACTATTATTTATATTCCTCAAATGAATGAGAACAGAGAGACAGACAATACATCTTCTGAGATGGGGTTGACTATGCCTATATGTCTTGTCTCACAAGGCTGTTCTGTAAGCCACCCAGATCATGTATGGAGGAGTGCTTCCAAATCTAATGAATGATGACCCAGAGCAAGTTGCTGACAAGTGGCCTGCTTCTACATAAGTCTTAGTATCTCAGTCTTTCAGGGGAGGATCATAAAGTCCCTGCTCTTTCTAACTTCCCATGTATTTTCTGTGTATGAGAATGTCCACACAATTTAGAGGCTCCTATAGTGTAACCAGCAACAATCAGAGGGCACTGCCCTGGGAGGTGACTGGGCCCTCTGGCTGCCGGGGACATCCAAGAAACACCCACATCTGATGAAGTGACATGGACTGACCCAGATTCCAGAAAGTGAAATTCACAGCATGGAATTGTGTCATAATACAACTTTCTGAAGTAAATATATAGGAGGAAAATGACAGAGTGTGTGTAAAACCTTGAGAAACACACACACACACACACACACACACACACACACACAAATAAGTGGAGAAGAAGCCAGCATGTGTAGTGATTATCTGAAGGAAGAATTATTTTATTCAACATGGCCAACATTGGTTCTCATAAATATCCCCTCAAAAACAATGGACAACTAGTCTGGGTATAAAAGCAAACAATAATTAATATTTATTGATTGCTTTCCATATGACAGACACTTTGCTATAATTTCTCCCATTTTTTAGTAAAAGCACTTCTGTTTAGTGTTGACCTAATTTGCCAATATCAGCCATGCAGGAAGCAGGACCAGGCTCAGAACCACACTCTGACTTTGGACTCCATGTTCTCAATCACCCTGCATTTCTGTCCCCCACTCTGAAAGAGTGAAAAATACCCTTCAAAAAAATTCAGCGTCTTAATCAAGGAACTCCAAGAAGATTTTAAATGTTCAGAATGGAGCATTATGAGAACTGCTTTGTGGACAGACGGAGGTGTGTTCAAGTTCTAGTTCTGCTACACAGCCACTCTGGAAAAGGCAGAGAAACTCCACAAACTCAGGTACTTCAGCTCGCAGGGTCCTTGTTCAAGTGAAATGCGATGGCATAAATAAAATGTCGAACACCAGATGCATCACAGAATCTCTGCCCATGTTAAATAAGCTCTCATCATTTCATGTCTCGTGATTTGGTCTCCTGAATAGATTTCCCCAGCGTGAGGAAATGAACTGATTATTTTGGCAGTTATGTCTTCCCATGAAAATGAAGATGTTGATATCCAGTATCATGTCATTAGCTTGGTAAGAAGTCATCTTGCAGAGTGAGATGAGCCCTGGAAACCCTCTAAGTTCTGTTCTCTAGGTATATGAGGCTGTGCACCAGAGCTTGAGTTCATTAATCTCACCAAGGTCCTGTCTGGACCAGCAGTCAGCCTCCCGTCTCTGATGTCAAGGCAAACATGTCAATTTCCCTTTGATGACTTGGGTTTTATGGCTTCCATTGATGACAGTATAATCATATGGTTATTAGTATCCTCAACTGCTTCTCTAAATGGCATATCAATAATAATTGTCTGAGGGGTGCCTGGATGGCTCTGTTGGTTAAGTGTCTGCCTTCAGCGCAGGTCATGATCCCAGGGCTCCCCACTCAGTGGGAAGACGGCTTCTCCCTCTCCCTGCTGCTCCTCTTTCCTGTGCTCTTTCTTTATCTGTCAAATGAATAAATAAAATCTTAAAAAAAAACAAAATGAAAAATAATAGTTGTCTGAGAGAATAAAAACAAGCTCTCTCAGTTGGCAAGCTCAGAAGTACACACCCTGTTGAGGTGGTGATCTTGTCCCCAGGCATTGATGTGGTGCCTACTGGGGCCAGCCTCAATGAGACTCCCACTTCCCATGCCATGAGGATGGAATTCCTGTGTCTACCAAAGGGAACAGTGCATGGGGAGCTTTTACTCCAGGCATGGTACACGGTAGGAGCTCAAGAGTTACAGAAAGCAAGGGTCATAATTTTATAGGACCATGTCCAAAGTTCCTCTTCCTGATATTACGGGTTACTTCTTTTTCTTTTTTAAAAAATATTTTATTTATTTATTCATGAGACACATGCACACACACACAGAGAGAGAGAGAGAGAGAGAGAGAGAGAGAAGAGGCAGAGACACAGGAAGAGGGAGAAGCAGGCTCCATGTAGGGAGCCCGACATGGGACCTGATCCCAGGCTGAGGTCCCGGGCTGAAGGCGGCACTAAACCGCTGAGCCACCCGGGCTGCCCATTATTTATTTTTCTATCCAGCACTTTGGGTACTTGGTAGAAGTTCTCAGATATCTACTTGAAGAAGGCAGGGTTTTTCTGTTTATTTCCTGATGTATCCTAAGCATCTAGAATAGTGTTTGGCAGTATCAGGGCCACAATATATACTCCAAATGCCTGATATATCACTGATACTCTGTTTTCACCTATTCCAGTACCATCCCCTTCGCCATCACTGGAACCATCACCAAAAACCAACCACAGAACAATGATGTTTCCGTGCCGAGTCTCTAATCACACACACTCCTAATTAGTTTCCTACCCTGGGATGCTATTTTAAGCATTGTTACAATATCTTATTAATGTCAATCATCAACATACCTTCAACTATTATGCATGCCCTTTGATTCAACTGCCTGGTCTGGAAGAGAAAAATACCAAAAGGGTCATATTACATAATTGTTGAAAATAAAGTTTTCTGATTCTTTCCCCAAATGTCTATCTTCCCTTCTCTTGTTCTCACTTCTGCAGTGCTGGTTCAGTTTCTCTTTCTCACTTACATGGACCAGTTCCAAAACTTCCTCATTGCTTTCTCTGTTTCTAATTCATATCCCCCTTCCGCCCCCCATGAAAGAGAACTTCCTGGTTGCCTTCTAAATGTTGTGCTGATTGCCCTACTTCTCCTAGGCTCAGCATTACCTTCCAAATACAAACTGAACTCCCTGGGGCCTTTGAAGGTTCTTCGTCATTTGTCCCTATCTCCACTTCCTCCCCGCCACCCTCCCCTCTTCTCCATGCCCTGATTGCGCCACGGCCCATGATTCATCGTTCCCAAAACACCCACCTGCTCCCTTTCACCTTCTTCCTTCAGTTGGAATATCAAATATCTTTATCCTCAATACAATCATCCCTCAAGACAAAGTTCAAATATGACCACATTCACCAAGACTTTCTCTATTTGTTCCCTTGGTTATTGAAATGTACCCAACTCTAATACCTTCTTGCACTTTTTAAAGATGCAGTGTGTTTACACAAGGTGGTAGAGGCATTTACATTCATGAGTGTCTCGGCCTATTTCCTATAACATTTTGGAAGGTGTATCATTACAGAACAGCCACAATACTTTTTAGCTTTTCTCATCAAGTGCTGAAGCCCAGAACTATCACCAATAATGAGTCAAAGATGGAACAGTGAGCATGGAAATGTTTAAATACTCATTTTAGCCATGGAAAACCAGCTGGTTATAATGATTAATCCAAACCCACTTATAAAGAAATGTGATGGCAATTGATATTTAAGTGGATGTCCTGCAAATTACAGTTATCTAAGTTGTAAGTTCCTGGAGCCATGGTCTCAATCCCTTGTAGAGTGACATATTTTGATGCACATCAGCCATGTGGTGCTAGTTAGAAACCAAGATTCTCAATTTTCAATAGCACAAACTACAGGCCAGCTAATAAATAGTGGACACGTACCATTGTACTAGAAGTACAAATTACCCAGTTTCTGAAACAGAAGACTCAGCTCCTTCATGTATTTCCATCTCCCTGGATTGGAGAAGTGTGTGTCCCTCCCTAAAGATAGTCAAATTCCTGTGCACATGCTGCCCTGTGCTTTCTGTTCTCAGCCTTACTGGATGAGTGAGGCACGCACCCCATCATTCAGAGGGTAGTATGGTGGAAGCCGGATAGATGTCAGGAAACAGAGAAAGTCGGAGCAAACAGACTGAATTCATTGACAAAGCCAATAAGGTTGTTATCTCAGGTGTATCCCATGGGCAATCTTCAATCTTGGTGAAATTGCCAGCAGAGTTCTGCAGTTCCAGAGGAGTGAGAGTAGGAAGGAGTCTAAGGTTGGCTCAGTAGTTCCAAGGTGAGGCCTGGGAACCAAGGGTGCTCACCAGCACTTTCAACTATTGTGTGCATATGGAATTGGGACTCTGAAGCTGCTCTGGCACAAAAGGACCAGAGGGAGGCCATTCTGACCTGGGGCGTAGCAGGCTGTCCTTTATCATGCTGGGAACCCTTCTCCATCCTTGGCCCAGCATAGGAAGGGCTTTGTTTCTTTCCTATTTTTTTTGGATGGGGGTTGCATTGAGAATGCGAGTATATCCTAAATAGTTCAACAGCTTAAGGAACCATGACTATGTCTCATGTCACACTGGAGAGAGTGGGGTTGTCTTCACCAGAAAAAAAAAACAAAAACAAAAACAAAAACAAAACAAAGCTAGAAAGCAGGTCCAAGTCAGTTTGAGCTAGATTGGTAGGGCAACACATTAGCAGGGCATCAGTTAGTATTCTAGGGCTCCTGTATGAAGTGTCACAACCCGGTGGCTTTGACCAACAGAAATTTGTTCTCATAGTTCTAGAGGCTGGAACTCTGAGATCGACATTGAAGAGCCATGCTTACTCTGAGGCTTTCGGGGAGAATCTATTCCATGCTTTTCTCTTGGCCTCTGGTGTTGCCAGCAGTCTTGAGTGTCCCCTGTGTATAGATGCCCCACTTCAGGTATGATTAGGTCATCATACAGTGCTCTCCTCTGTATCTCTGAGTCTTTTCTTCTTACAAGAACACCCATCAACTCACCCCACCTCATCACAACCTCCTCTTACTGGTTGTATCAGTAAAGGCCTCCTTCCCAAATAAGTTCCCATTCACAGGTACCAGTGGTTAGGACTTCAATATATCTTCTGGAGGGACATTGTGCAGTCTGTTACAGAATTCAAAAAGCAGTGGACAAGAGCAGATTGTGCAGGGCACCCCCTCAGTCTGCCATGAAAGCTATAGAGCCAGAACAGAAATTTTCCTTGTGGTTTGACCAGGTTACTCCTATTTCTCTTTATCTAGTATTGGGAAGTAGGTTGATACCTTGAGACTGGTCATGCCCTTGAGGTTTTTGGATAAGAATGGATATGGGATTTTCTGGGGTCTGGGTATGCGAAGGATAGAAAAGTAATGACTTTATACCTCAAGCTGTTGGAAAGGATCTCATGCCTCCCACCATTTACTTAATTTCATTTCATAACAATCACACTTTATGTGTTTCAGATACATTTCTAAATTTTAGACTCTTCCCCCAGCCCTGTACACATATGTATCTTGTGCTGATACATGAATCACATGGTGGGAGGGCATCTGTTAAATAATAGGCAATTGTTTGTTTGTTTGTAGCCTGACTCTTTCCCGTAACACAAATGAACAAATGGGCACCTGAAAAACTCTGCCATTTGGTCAGTTCTGCAAAACTTTGGAAAAGGTCTTCTAGCTCATTTTCAAAGATGATTTCCTGGCTTCCAGGGCAGAATTTATCCAGCAAATTAGCCAACCACAGATGCACCAGAAGGGTTACAATTGGCTGGGGTCCTGCTAAGGAGATGCTAGCACTGGCACCCGACTTTGCTGCTGGCAGCAAGAGCTGGCTTTGAATGTTAATAACCCTTGTGCCAAGCTCTTAGTGCTTTTCAGATAATTTATCCATCAACAAGCCTACCTGTTATGGGCACTTTATGTATTTATTTTTTTCCCTAAGTGCATAATGTTATCCTTATCTCTTTATGCGACAGATGAGACATTTCCATCATGGTCTCTGCATAAGATTTCCTAGGATAAAATCTATATCTCTATTTATAAGCTGTATGACCTTGGGCATGTTCATTAATCTTTCTTTGAATCTGGTTCCTCTGGTGTAAAAGGGGGCTGATAAATCTGATAAGAGAATTAAGAAAGATAATTCATGAAAAGTACTGACACTGGTCTGTCCCTTAGCAAGTGCATAATAAATGAAAGCTTTTGTTAATACAGTGGAACCCCATGATTACACAGATCAGGATGTAATGAAATTAGCAGTAGGGTTCCATCTTCTATGGCAGGCTCGCTCTTAGCGTTTGACTAACCTTGAAATAAAGGTACTTCACTTTTTTATACAACTGCATTGTTTTGGCTCGCCTACAGGGGCTCAACTAATACGTAGTTCTAGTGCAATGTTTGGATGGAGTAGAATGATTGGAAAAAGATGTAAAAATATATATCTCCCTCTCCCTCTGTCTCTCCCTGCCCCCAACCCTCCACTCCATGTAAGGACACAGTAGGAAGGTGACCATCTTCAAGGAAGCCACTAAAACCCAGCCGTGCCTTCACTCGATCTCAGACTTCCAACCTCCGGAACTGTGCGAAAACAAATACCATCTATGATACATTGTCATGCCAGCCCGAGCTAGTACATGCTGCTCTACTACTTCTCCACTAGCTTGCACCTACAGACCTGTGTGCCACAATGGCACTTAACACAGTGGGAAAGAAGTGTGTACAGTGGGGCACCATCACAGGAAGCACATGGCTGCTGCAAGGCAGCCCCCCATGGGAGTGCCCCTTACAGGGCAGTGTGTAGTGAGGTGATCTCAGTGAGAAGAATATGCATAGTATTTCTGTATGTTCACTGTGCACTGAAATAGGCATAGCCTACAGTGATTGCAAATGGATTGGTTGGCTCCTCAGGGATTAAAAAAATAATAACTATTAGGAATTAGGTGTCAGATAGAGGAGCACAATATGGATGGATTACTTAGAAAGGGCACAGTAAATGAAGATATTATGACAAAACTAAATGAGCACCCAGAGACACAGCCTATGGGGAAAGCCGTCAGTAGTCAGGGGGATGAGGTAAACATCCTACGGACAGCAGCCAGCCTCTTTCCCTAGGGACCCTGGCATCTTTTCCACAGGCCTATGCAAAACACATCTATGGCATCAGGAATGAAGACTATGTGTAGCCTGGACAAGCTGGGCATTTGTCACTGAGATTGCTACTGGACAAGCTGGGCATTTGTCACTGAGCATTGCTACTGCTAAGCACTGAGACTGTCTTCTGCAGAGACTGGGGCTAGGTACCCAGTTCATAGGTGATCCTGCATTCAAATTTGTCCCAGAGCTTTGGTTCATCCCTCTTGTCCTGACATACCATTAGCTCCTCTTCATTCTCAAAAGTGTCCTACTTTGGAAAATAAAGTGCACGGTCACCACCAAATGCAATTCCCCTGCTACCAGCTGGTGGGTGTAGCACTTTTCTCTTCCACAGCGGAGTGGGCAGCAATTTATTCTAATGGAAACACAGACATATTCTGGATACACATTTGTCTACCCTGCAGGAAATAGTCTAACAGAATCATCCTTCAGCAACGTGTAGAAGTCATTACCATCCTGTCCTACTTTGCACTGACAGTAACCAAGGAAATCATTTTACTGTGAAGGAGAATTTATAATAAGCTAAAACTTACAAATTAATTTTTGTACCATGTGCCTTATAAAATAAAATCACTGACTTGATAAACGGATGGACAAAGCTTCTGAGACTCAGCACATAGATTTGAGGTAACACCCTGCAAGGCTGGGATGCTGTAGCACAAAATGAGGTGTGTCCCTTAAACCAACAGCTATTTGTATTAGTCAAGAGTCTGTGTCCAAACAAGAGACAGAAACCACACAGTGTTTTGAAAGTGGATAGTTTAATATAAAAGATCACTAGCTAGAATAGGAGATGACCATCGAGGGACAAAGGGACATCTAAAGATTACAACGGTGACAGATCTGTAGAGCAGGTATTGTCACTAAAGCTGAGGCAGGCCACCCATGAGAGTACAAATCTGCAAGCGGCCAACCGCCTGGCCAGGACGGACCCAGACCTCTGTATCCTTTTTGCTTCCCATACATGCAGCCCTGGGCTTGGGGGGTTTAGATGTCTAGTGCCCGAAGGATGACAATGTGGACCAGGATTTACAGTAAAATGTATATTAAGTTAGGATGTGAAACTCACTCGTAAGCATTATGGTCTCCTTATGATGTCATACCACCCAAGAAGTGAAGAGGGTCTCCGCACTTGGTGGTGTGACCAATTCTGATCACCAACGGGAAGTTCTATTTGTAAAAACCTTTGTCAGGTAACATAGTGTCAAGAAAGACAGTATGTAAAATCTGAGAAATGCACTTGACTATTTCTTAGATACCTCATACCCCAAAATAACAACCAATAGGAACTTTTGGCAATCCATAAAGAAAGATCCTGTGTGAATAAAAGCATCAGTGACACCATCAGGAAGAAAATTCCAATTAACTGAGACTGTCCTTCTGACATGGGGGGCATGAGTTAGGTGGTGGGGCAGAAGGCTCTGATTCATTAAATTATTCCTTTAACTGTAGAAACCATAACCATCGCACGTTGTATTGATTAATATACCCCCCCTTTTTCTTCCCAGTACTTCAGCATTACTGGTGGTGCCAGTGTATAAGTTTCAAGGAGAATTTAAATATATTGACATTCTTTGGATCCCTCACCTTCAGAAAACCTTGTAGCAATTTCTAGACTCAGCAGAGATTGAAAGTACATGCATGGGGACGCCTGGGTGGCTCAGTGGTTGAGCATCTGTCTTTGGCTCAGGGAGTGATCCCGGAGTCCTGGGATCGAGTCCCAACCGGGGTCCTTGCATAAAGCCTGCTTCTCCATCTGCCTATGTCTCTGCCTCTCTCTCTGTGTCTCTCATGAATAAATAAAATATTTTTTTAATAAAGAAACTACATGCATGTAATATGCTGGTTCAGGTTTCTCATGATGCATTTCCTGCTATTTTGGGAAGGTTCTCCAGGTTATGTCTAATTTATTGCCATACCAGCTGCCCCAAGGATAGAGACGCAGCCACTTACTACCTTTGTTCCCAGGACAAATCAGCTTCTCTGAACCTTGGTTTGTCCATCTGTGAAGTAAAGAAAGATATTGACCTGCTGCCTGGGGTTATCACAAGGCATATGATGTAATGTCTAGGAAGGAACTGGAAAACATTAAAATAGCATCAAATTGTCTTACTTTTTATTGACTCTACAAAATTGTTATACCATGCTCAAGGTAGTTAACAGAAAGGCTCTTAAAAACTCTCATCTTGGTGTCCATATAAAACAAAATCCTAGTTGAAAACAAGATAAAAAAGAGAAAAAATATGTACAACCAAAAACCTAGATGAACGGCAGGAGTCAAAAGAAAACATGGTCTTTCTTCAAATTCCTCGAAACATGCACTGATATGTTTCTCTCCAGGCCTACCAGAGGCTTCTTGCTGCATTGCCACAGACCTACCAATAGCTGGTTCAAAGTCTAAAGTACAGAGTAGGGGGGTGCCTGGGTGGCTCAGTCAGTTAAAGCGAGCTCTGTATTTAGACTCAGGTCATGATCTCAGGGCCCTGGGATAGAGCCTTGCGTCAGGCTCCACGCTCAACAGGGAGTCTGCTTCAGGATTCTCTCTCTCTTCCCCCTCCTCCTGCTTACTCTCTTTCTCTCAAATAATAGATAGATAAATCTTTAATAAAATGAAATAAAGTACAGAGTAGACCTAAGGCAGAGCCTTCTTCTGTACAGGGCCCACTTGAAAACTTGCAGCCTGTGGGTTACCCATTAAATGGATTTGAAAAGTATTCCCAAGTGTGGTATATGGTTACCCTCAAAATCCAGTGAGAGAGAGAGATTATGAGGAATATATATAATAGGAATTCCTATATAATAGGAATATATATATATTTATACACCCTATTATATTTTCTTATTATAAGGAATATCTATACATTCCTTGGTTCTGTTTCTCTGGAGAGCCCTGATTAATACAGTACAGATAACCTGGAATTTGAAACTCTTTTTCTTTATCTGACTTAAGTGTATATTTCTCTATGCCATATTTATTTTTTGGTTGATTTTAAAATGTGTGCAAGCTCACCATGAATAGCACATACACTCAAACACTTGTAGGGCAATCTCTGTGTCCTTCTCTGCAAATCCTTCTGATCACTACTTACCATATCTGTTGTCCCCTTTTTCTGATGCCTTATTATCAAGATCTGTGACCTGATCCCTCTCCTACCCTGAGCTCTTCAGAGGAGCCTCCACATTGTTGGAGAGAACAGGCACCCTCCATGTTAGTCTGCTCCGGCTGCTATAACAAAATACCACAGCCTGGGTGGCATCAACAATGGAACCTTATCTTCTCCCAGTTCTGGAGGCTACAAGCTCAGGATCCAAGTGCCAATGGGCTTGTTTCCTCTGGAGGCCTCTCTGGCTTGCAGACAGCCGCCTTCTCACTGTGTCCTCACATTCCCTTGCTCTGCATATGCACAGCCCTGTGTCTCCCTCTCTTACAAGGACTCTGCTCCTATTGGATCAGGGCCCCACCTTGACTTTCATTGCCTCCTTAAAGGCCCTCTCTCCAAATATAATTGCACTGGGGAGTAGGGCTTTAACTCAAAACTTTAGGGCAACACAATCAGTATATATGATCCACTTTTCCAAATCCACCATTCTCCTTCTGTTATTTTTTTTTGTGTTCTATCTACACACACACACACACACACACACACACGCACACACCAAGATGTAAACCCTTTCGTTACTTTCCGATTTTTCTTTGAAGACTAAAATCCTTGCCTTAGCCTGCAAGATTCTATATGGTGGGGTTGTGGCCTATCTCTCCAGCCCCCTACAATGCCCCATACCTCACCCCAAGGACCAGGCTCATTGGACTTCCATTCTGTACCCTTTCCAGGCTCTCCTTACCAGACCCTCAGCACACACTTCCCTGTGGCCTGGGGCAGATTTTTCCCATATTATATCATTCATTCTCATAACAACCTGTATCTCTGCTCCCTGGACATCAACATGGTGGGATTTCTACGCTGATTTTGTGATCTTCTGATATTTCCACCTCCATCTACATTGCATTCTCAGTGTGGGCAGATGACACACCTATTTCCCTCACCTTATTTTTGAAGTCCAGCACCATGCTTGTCCCAACATAGACTCATTGAGTGAATTAATAACGTCCTTGCTGATTCCAAGTACAGAAATAATTTCTCTCATCTCTGCCCTTCTGATGAAGTTAGAGGATACATATTACTGGTAAACAGAATAACTGCCTTCCAGAGATGCATGTCCTAATCCACAGAAGCTATGAATATGTTACCTTACATGCAAAAGGACCTTAGATTAAGGATCTTAGATGGAGAGGTCATTCTGAGTTATTATGGTTGGGTCCTTATAGGTGAGGCTGGGAGGCAGGAATGTCAGGGTAGGACTCAGTGACACCACACTGCTGGTTCTGAGGATGGAGTGGGGACCAGGCACCCAGGAGTGTGGGCAGTCTCCAGAAGCAAGGAAAGGGAGGGGCATGGACCCCCCCAGGGTCCCCAGAGGGAGCACAACCTGCTGACATCTTGATCTTAGCCCAGTGAGACCCACTTCTGACTTATAAGCTTAGGGAATAACGCATCTCTCTTGGATGGTGTTCACTTGAGTACTTATCCTATGATATGGTATCCCCCTAAAACTGACCTCTCAATGGTTTGGCTTTTGAGGGTTTAATATGATTAACTTTAGTGGAGACCTTTAGGCCTTGGTGTGAATTACAGACAAGGGGAAATAAGACCGAGGGATTCTCTGAGCTCTACTTCATATTGTATTAATTAATGAAAAAAATCAATATGCTATGGAAAGAAAATTGTCAAGGGATTTTCTTCTAAACATACCATGTGCATTTCTTCCTCCAGACCCTTCCCTATACAAGTTCCTCTACCTTACAATGCCTATCATTTCTTGCCTTACACTCTTGCTATTGCTACCCAGGACAAAGATTAGGAGTACATTACTCACTTGCCTCATTCGTGGGAACTCATCAGAGAACGTTTCCAGGAAATTCCAAGGCTATCGTCAAGGTTGCATTTAAAATATTTATCAATGACTTCAGGAAGTGAGCTCATGAGCTCATCAAAGACACTTGGGACTATGAGATATTGGTGGACCTGCAGAGATTCCATAATTGTCACTCAAATTCTCCATCATGAATGATTGTCTCCTAATAGGGTAGTAAAAATTGTAATGGAAACATAAATGCTTGTAAATCTGAGCTAAGAAAAAATATCTAGGCTCATTTAGGGTAAAGAGGGACACATTTTTCACCTCTGCTTGCCTGTTCATTATGTTATGTCTTACAAATTCAACAATCTTAAAATCAACCTTTTCCATCACACTAAAGACCCATTGATGAATTATAGCTTTGAATTATTCAAGGATTTACTTAATCAGGATTTGCTTTAAAGAAAAAAGGAATGATAAAGCAGTTTTGACCTTTAACTCCTTACATTGCGTTTCAAATTTGGGTCTGCGCTCATATTAAAGGAAGATTTGGGACACGGAATTTGCCTAAAATAATAAAGTTCTCTTGCTTAACAGTTGATACATTTTCCTGCTCTAAAATGCCTCCATATCTTCCTTCTGCAGTTATAAATTGTCCTCTATGAGGCCTGGGCAAAGTGTCACATCCTTAAAGGGGAGCCAACTGGAGATATGAAAGCAAAAATGTTTATTACATAGACTTCTGCTGTGCTCTGCAGGGTGGGAGCTACTCAGGGACAATATTGCTCTTTATGCTTTCATAAATGTTATAAATAACACTTCATTTATTTTCATAAGTGTGATTTATCCAACAATCCTGCAAAGAAATCACTGTTTTTTCCCATCATTTTCAAACATGAGAGCTTGAAGCCTATAAAGCTGAGAGGACTCACCCAATCTGAGAACCTGAATTTTTAAAGTTCCAATGAGGAGATTTTTTCCAACTTGGAGAGGCAGAGAAGGCTTTTAAAAAAGGAGCACTTGGCTTGTCTCCTAGTCATATTTTTGGGGGAAAGCGTAAATATGGAAAGTGTAAGCATTCAGGGTAGAGGAAATAGTGCTTACAGAGGCACCAAAGAACCAGTGTTCATGAATTTTTAAGGAAATGACTGTAGGCTGATGAGTGATTTACCCAGAGAACAAGAGGGTAGATTTGAGCCAGATCATAAAAGGGCATATAGAGCACTGTGGACTCCTTCAGGGGCAGTAGAGAACTACAGAAACTCTATTCCATAGAAGAATAATGTGATCACAACTGTAAAAACTAGCCTGAAAGCAGAATATTGGCCAAAATAGCAGGGAGATACTAATGAGGATAATCCCCCAGTAATGTGGGTGAGTGGTAATGTCCATTGGGAATGAAGATGAAGCAACCAGAAATTACATACAATATATAAGGAGAAGTCGCGGTTGACATTAGGAATTTGAACCTTGGTTATGCATGAGGTGGTTGAGACACTATTGCATTGTTCCTAGAAACAGACACTTGTCCACTAAACCAGTCCCAACAAAAGCAGCAGCAGTTGGTTGTAGAAAAGTAGGTGGTTTAATACAATGCCTGGCATTACCCTCTTTCTGTGACTCTGCAAATGGAAACCATTATGATCTTTTAAGTATTTTCCTACTGCTACTGTGCTTAGAGATATACTCAGAGGTCATTCAAGTCAGAAGCCTATTTTCCTGATGCTGCTGCTATGGAGACATTGTGTCTCTAGCATAGGAAGTTTAGCTGGAGTCCTGGAGGGAGCATTGGCATGCTACAAGAGCCAAGCCAGTGAGAGGGGTCAAGTTAGACCTCTGATGTTCTGAATTCTAACTTTTCAGTCCCTCCTTTTAGAAAATCCTTCCTTGTACTCAGAGTAGACAGCTTTCATCTATAAAATATAATCCCAGAAAACATGACTTGGTATGTACCTGGAAGTTGTCATTTAGAATATGTTTTTAATGTGAATAGATGTGTCATGCAATGAAGAATTGATAACTTTACTCAAGTCAAGATGTATAACACCTATCATGATCTTCATCTCTGAGCACCATCCCCCTATCAGAGAAGATTAGATTCATCTGGAAGGAAATGCTCCTTTCAAAAATCTTTCTACTTAGAAGAAGAACTACCATCTAAGTGTCTGTGTTCTTCCGTGGCACCACAATTGTTTCAGTAAGCATTTTGTGGCCAGCTGAGAGGACAGATATCCAGCTTACAAATAATATAGTTTTTATATTGGGCACATATAATTTGTCTCCTCACATTTTCCACTGAACCATGCCTCACTTCTTAGCTTGAGAAGGATGGTACACATCTCATTTACTACTTACACACATCCTGTCTAGTATACATCAGCATCCTCAGCTTCACAGGTAAAGAAACTGCCACACAAAGTGATTAAACAGCCCTTGTTCACAAAAATGGTAATTGTAGATCTATGATTTGGACCAGAGTCACGACTATTAATGTCCCTTCTATCACACAACAGCATAATACAGCCTTGGCCAGGGATGTTCTGTGTTGTAGCTTCCTTGTTGGATAGACACTAGTTCAACAAATAGGTATCAGACAAGGTTACACACTGAACAGGCAATGGGATGATCGCAGAGTCTCTGTCCTCAAGGAACTTATACTCTAGTGGGATAAACAGACAATTAGCAGTGAAGTACTGTAAATCAGGTAAGGAGGTCTGGGGGACAATGGGAGGACAGAGCAGAAAGAAAACCTTACTTTGGGATCTCTGGGAAGGCCTCCTGGAAGAAATGTGGAGTTCTGGAAAATAAGTAGGAGTGAGACAGGTGTACACGGTCACAGCAGCTAATAGTTAAAATCTAGGTCAGCAAAGAAAGTAAAGGAGGAGGAGGAACAAGAGGAAGAGAAAGAGAGGGAAGAAGACAATCAACGATTGAAATCCAAGCACACAGAGATGACCACTGAACATGTTTATTATAGTCTCCCCAACCATTTTATGCAAATTTGGGACTAATGCATATGGTGCTATTGTGTAGACCCAGATGTATCAATTGTTGCCCAAACAGCTATGTATACTGTGTTATATTGTACACCCCGAAGCCCAAGCAGAAGTGTCTGTGGCTCCCTGGAAGCTTTGAGGAGCTTAGGTGATCCTGTCTGGCACCTGACAGGTCCATGAGCAGGGTTTCGGCTACAAGACTAAGGCACACCGGTTAGAATTTAGTGTGAAAATTGATCAGGTAATATATCTAGTATGGTCGAAATGAACACACACACACACACACACATACTCCACATATACATGCACAAGCTCTCCCACACCCGCACATAGACACACAGGCAGTCCAGGGCAGATCCAGGGAAGCCACTGCTCACTTGCAGTGTATGTAGGTGAGACATTTCCCAACAGTGCCTAACTGAGAAATTCCCAGAATCCTGTGGTCTGACTCACCTATGTACTTTCTCAGATTTCCAAGATCTACATGCTAGCGAATGGTTTTCTAAATAACACATCTTTGGGTCTTTGTAGACGTGTGGCAGGTCCATACAACTGCATGAAACATGGCAATCCTCATGGTTCTGGCACAGGGGTATGCCTCACAAGTAAATGGAATGTAGGTTCTTCCATCGAGCTACCCCAAATCTGTGGAGATCGAGCAATAAAGCAGGATTATATGGCCATTAAAATGATCATGATTTTATATAAATGCAAAATATCTTTAGTCAATTAGATGATCTTGTTTTTACTTTGTTTCATTGTGTGTTTTGTTTTTCCATCCCAGAGACATTAGAGGAAACATAATTTACCCTCTAGGATTATGCACCAGGTGAACCAGAAATAGTGAGGGAACCTCCCACCTGCCTTCTGATTGGCAGTAGAATACAGTTGGTGGGCTTTGGGTCCAACCAATGTAGGTTCAAATCCTTGTTCTGCTTCTTGCAACCTGTAAGACCTGGAATAAATCATGTTACTTCTGTGGAAATGTTTCCCTCACCTGTTACACATGATAAGAAAATTATTCCAACTCAGGATTCACTGAGGTGACCTGAATGATGGTAAAGGACTCAACTTCCTATCCACCCTTGCATCTCCTTCCTACTGCTCATCATTCTGTCACATGGGGTCTGGCACCACCAGCACAGGGACCTGTCTTTTCTGCCATATTAGTTGACCAAGACCTACCTGTTTAAGTGATAGGTTCAAACTGTAAAGAATCTAACACATCTATGAACAGCAGTGGTTGTCCATCCTGACTGCCCCGACTCACTGAGGGAGCTTTTCAAACAAAATCTGTGCCCTGGCAAGTCTACACTGCTCTAGATGAGGGCTTAGACATCACTTTCAAAGCTCCCTAGGTGATTCTGACGTGCGTCCAGCATAATAACTGTGGCCTGAGGACCAGATACACCTACATCTGATAGGCCTGGAGTGCTGGTTCAAAAGCAGTGCCTCTGGGACCACCAAACTGCTCCTCTATATTCTCTGAAGCTGGAGACCACAGAGGTGCATGTTCTTCAAGCTCCCTCCATGATACTTATACTCCATCAGATCTGAGAACCACACTTCATACACAAACCTCTCACTTTTTTATATGTAGAAACTAAGATCTCTAAAGTGGAAGAACTGACCTGAGAGAGCAGCCAGGCCATGGGGTCTCCCCCCAGGTATCCTGAGATATAATCCAGCAGTTATTCCAATGCATTATATTCCAAAGAGACAGGAAATCTGGAAGCTCTATTTTACTTTGTGCAGAAGATTAAGCAGAAACTTTCTGAGTCAACTAGAAAGTCAAATAAAATTTGTAACAGGAACATTAATAAAGCCATAAAGCAAATAAAATTTAAATAATCCACATTGATCAGATAGTAAAAATTGTTTTTGCTAAAATAAAAGAAAAGCCTGCTTGAAATGACATGAACATAGCAATGATCTCTAACCAGGAGGGTTATTTAGATTTTGACATGGCTTACTTCTTTGTGCTAGGTGCTTTCCTCACCACTTTTCTCATTCCTAATATAGAAAACACACACACACACACACACACACACACTGATGATGTCATTTACCATGATACAGGTTCCCCCTTACTTAACCAGACACACAAACACATCACTTATATATTGAACTATCTCACTTTATTTTCTCATTAACCTGAAAGAATTAAATTAACGTAACTGGACATTTCATAATGGTAGCATCATAAACACAACCCTGTATCTGGGGCTAACAATGTGCAACTGTTCATGAATGTAAAGTGATCCAGGATGCTTAAATCGTCTTTAAAAATTTTTGCAATTTATTTGTACCTGCACACACATGCACACACCTTCACATATAGAATGCCAAGATCTTGGACAAGTTGAGCAGACCTTACTTACAGAAACATCAATTCTGAGACACAAAATAAACATACTTCATGACTTAGATTTTCCAGGAAATAAAAAACAATTAAAAATCAAATGTATCAAATGTGGGGCACCGGGGTAACTCAGTAGTTGAATGTTCACCTTTGGCTCAGGTTGTGATCCCAGGATCCTGCAATTGAGTCCCACATCAGGATCCCTGCAGGAAGCCTGCTGCTTCCTCTGCCTATGTCTCTGCCTCTATCTGTGTATCCCTCATGAAAAAATAAACAAAATCTTAAAAAAAAGTGCCTTTGTTTTTAGCTCTGCATTTATGAAGTAGATGTTCCTTTGTGTTAACTAGGTGATTGTCTTTTGATCTCTGGTTTGACTAAATGGATTTTTAAGAAAAGCTTCTCATAATGAGACAAAGTAGGAAATTCAAACATGCAGTTTAAATGTTGAATTCAAACTTGTGAATTCAAGATCTTCAATATCCAATACTCATATCTTGATATATCATTAACTGTGCTTATTGGACATGAAATAAAGACATTCTCTTGTTCATGATTTTTTTCAATTAAATGTTTTACCTCTGTGATTGTTTATGACCACTTAAGGGATTTTTTTTTCATATCCTATAAGTATGCTTGGGTATCATGTATATAGATATATGAATAATATTTAATTTAGTAAATCTGTCCAGATTTTTAAAAAATTATATTCGTTTACGAGAGGGAGGGAAGGAGGGAGGGAGGGAGAGAGAGAGAGAGAGAGAGAGAGAGAGGAAGAGTGTTCACATGGGCAGGCGGAGGGGCAGAGGGAGAAGAAGAGGCAGATTCCCTGCTCAGGGAGGCTCCATCCCAGGACCCCAGCATCATGACCTGAGCCAAAGGCAGACGCTTAACTGATTGAGCCACCCAAGTGCCCCGCTGTCCACTTTCTCTTTGTGATTTTTAAACATCTATTTTATCCTTTTAAAAAAAGATTTAATTAATTTACTTGAGAGAGAGAGAGAGAATGAGCAGGAGCAGGGGGAGGAGCAGTGGGGGAGGGAGAAGCAGACTGCAGAGAGCATAGAGCCTGACACGGGGCTCCATGTCATGACCGTGAGAACATGACCTGAGCCGAAATCAAGAGTCTGATGCTTAGTCAACTGAGCCACCCATTTGCCCCTAACATCTATTTTATTCTTATAAATTTTACTTAAACCAGTTTTCATTTAGATCTCTACTTTCTTGTTATTACTACACCATTCATACTCAAAGCTTTACTCTTTCTGCAATTAATTTTATGTTAGATGAGTATACAATTTTTCCCAAGGCCAAATTTTAAAATACTATTTAAGAAATAATCAAACAATCATTTTAACTTCAAATTTGAACCACTGCCCTTCCACAGATTAAAGTTTAAATAATACACGATGTCTCTTTCAATTACATTTTCCCTCTCCTATACCAGCACCACAGGACTTCAATTATCTTAGGTTTATAGTAAATGTGCTATCTGGCAGGTTAGAACCCCCTCCAGTGGCCTTGGATATTACCCTGTGTCTATTTTTTCAGATTTTCTTCAGAATCACTTTGCCAACTAGCATAACATCATAGTAAAATTTACGTAGCACCACATTCAAGCTATAAATTATCTTTAGACAAGTCATAATTTTCACAAAATTAAGTGAGCCTCTCCAGGAACACAGTACAGCTCTCTATTCATTTTTAAACTTTTGTTTTCAAATAACGTGTCTCAGTTTATCACTAGGTATTGCATGTTTGCCATTGCCTATGTGACAGATAATGTTTTAACGATACCAAAGAGAAAAATTGGAGGCACTTTCCAGAGTGTAGTTTGTGTCCTCTGCAAACATCTGAAATATACATCAATGTTCCTGAGAATATTTGAAAATCTACAACTTTCACTCGACTCCATAATCAAATTGCCACACTAGCCCCATTGCCCTTAATGCTATCATTTCAGTGACCCATTGCTCTCATTCCTCTTTGGAACCTTGAACCACTCACAGCCTGTCCTATAGTCCATGTTGTGCCATCTGGTTCTTCGGCTGAATCCTCTTGAAATTTGTCACTGGTTCTTTTTCTGTCTGCCCCTTGGTCCTTGGCCATAGCCTTTCCTTATGCTCCTTGGCAGGGGACCTGAGGGCACTTTGACAATGATTCAGTATGACTTGGGACCTTAGCAAGGAAGGGACCAGAGCCAGGAAATAAAAAAGATGGTGATGATGCCTCTAGTCATTCCTCCCTGGCAAGACATGCCAACCAATGTCCCCAGCCCTGGAATCCCCACACCACACTGGGCATTGCCATCTCCCTTCCACCGGCCGCCGACTTCCTTCCTAGGGACAGACTTCCTACTTGATTTGTTTTCTCTCTTAATTGTGTGGGAACCAGACCCATGTTCTTCTGTGCAGATGAGCACTTTCTCCAGGCACCTCCCAGGTGCTCTCTCTCTCACTTACCAGATGGCAGTTTTCACCTCATTGCTCCAAAAGCTGGCATCTCAGGTTCTTCCTCAGGTCCCCCCCAGCATGTCTCTGGCTCGGCAGACGGCACGTTGTTGGCAATTCATATCCTGCGCAAACACATCGGTTTTTAAAAATGTGCTTGTTTCAAATAATGCTTCCATTCTCTAAATGCTGATCACTGACTGGATTAGTCAACCTTTGGAGAAGGAACTTGGAATTGGTATCATACAGGTATTTCTTCACGACATTGTGGTTGCTTAGCTCTGAGGACAAAAGGGTCATTGTGGCTGTGACTTCCTGTCTCAGAGTTGGAAAGACTTTCTGATAGTTTGGGAAAAAATACTTCTTTGATGCTACCACAAGATTTTGAATTACGAATAAGAGATTCAGTTTCAAACATTGAAAGTGATATTTCTTTTTATTTTACAGGATTAATTCTACCCCAAGGAATTTCAAAAATTAAACAGGCTCCATGGGAGGGGAAATGAGCTTTGTGTCACCTTCGGTGTTTGAGCAGGAATGGGATGGTTATCATATAACTCTTCAAGGAAAGCATTTTCGTATGATTCACCTATTTTATCACCTTATAGCAATTATCTCTTTTCGACTACTTTAACTTCTTCTGTAAAGGAGTGTAAAGAATTCAATCATTGAGGTCAGACAGATCAAAATTCAACCTTAAACTCTATCACTTACAAGTAATGTAACTTTAGACAATGACTTACCAAATCCAGGGTGCTCTTCCATAAAACAGAGGCTATATAGGTGTCCTTTTGTTCTCTTGCTGACATGTGCTGGACCAGTTTTTATTCCCTGCCAAACTAGAGCAGAACTTGGATTCCTTGAAATAATCCATTTACACTGAAGCCTCTGAGCACAGTAGACTTTCCTAAAGCTTCCAAGTTGAGCAGGGTTTATATTGCATCCCACACACATAATACACAACTCACAAAATGGACTAACTTCCCCAAACTCCCTTCCTGCTCATGTCTCTGCCAAAGCTGGTTTATTGTCTTTATGCCTCTTTCCTTCTCTTTCCTGCCTTCTCCTACCCCATGGACACTGCCCTTTTGGGCATCCCTTCCTTTCCAGATTCTACCTCGAACCATTTTCCAATCCCCCATGATGCCAAAAGATACAACTCCCCAGTTAGTATTTCCAACCAGCAGATGTTCTTCAAAGAAGGGGCTCACAGATTTACAGAGGACAACTCCTTGAGGGGGTCTTATGCCAGGACAGTTTTATGGTTTCACTTCTATCTCAGAAAGTTCATAAAAAGAATAATACTATCATATAACACTATCTTCATAAGAACAATTTTCTCAGTCTTGATTCAATGAGTTAGTGCAATGGTTCAGCTGCCTCATTCATAAGATGATTCATTGCTATGATTCAGGGGTTAACACACGTGGGCCCCATTGTGAATGCTGCTTCAGAGAAGGAAATAAAGAAAAATAAGATGGAAACAATTACAAATTCCCCAGAACAAAACATTTCTAAATAAATGGCTGAATTGATGAATGCCATAAGGGAATTTCAAGTTCAGCGGAGGTGCTGGGGACTGAACTGTGTCCCTACCCTCTCTCATTCATATGTTGAAGTTCCATCCCCCAGTGTGGGGCCTCCAGGAGGTAATTAGGTATTATGGAGTCATGAGGGTGGAGCTCCCCTGATGAGATTAGTGTCTGTATAAAAAGAGGAGACATGAAAGCTCTATCTGCCATCTGAAGGCATCAAGAGAAAGCAGCCATCTGCAAGCCAAGAGGAGAGCTCCCACCCAGCCTGCTGCATTTTGTTACAGCAGCCTGAGCTGACCAATACACAAGCCCTTCTGTTCAGATCTCACAAACCTAACCACCACCCAACACCAGTTGGTAGCTCATGAGGGACCTTGACCTCGAATGCACTGATTATTCTCCACGCAAAGATCCACTGTCCACTCTTCTCTGCCATTCACTGCACTTTGTGAGGCCAGATCCTAAGAAGAGTACCTGCTAACTTTCTTGCCCTCTGACTGTCATTTGACTTTGGCCATAGAACCTCCCCCACTCCAGCCCCTTCTGGGGTCTCATCAGTCTCTGTCCCATCCTCATCCTTGTATGGTGTTGGCGGGGAGAGCTGCACCCCAGGTTTGCTTGTCTGGCGGTGACTCAGCATCCTGTACCAGTTGTCTTAACGCTTCCCGTACTTCTGTAAATATTCCCTTCTTTGTAGGGATTTCAGTTCAGCTCTCCGAATGTAATTCAGCTTCCTAAAGGCAGTGCCAGCCCTGACAGACACCTTACCCAAAAGCGTATTAAAAAATCTTAATGATTACTTGTTCCTGGAGTCTGAATAGAGCAATATGTTTGTTAAGAAAACACTGGGATGAAGCACAGCTGCGCTGGAAGACGACATGATAAGCAAGAGGGGCTCTCGCCTGAGGTCAACAAATCTGCATCAGAAAGTGCAAATCTTTGGGCCCAGATATGTTTCACAATTCAGAATGTTTTCAAGTTTTAGAAGTCTAATATAATACAATGCATGTTTCTAATATTGTGAAATGCCCAAAAAAGGTCAAGGACAGGACCCTAATAAAACTCATTACTATTTTTGCAGGGAGACATGAATATTCATAACAAGGAAGTAAATGAAAACCATAAAAATGTCATGCCATTTCTATCTAGGTTTTTCTACCAGATGATTTACAAAATAATCCTTGGGTTTTTACCTACCTTCCAGGGTTATTTTGAGATCATATTAATTAATGCATTTTAAGCCAGTAGGACAGTGTATGGAATATAGTAAGTATGTACCCAACAAATATCAACCACCGTCATCCCATCAACATCATGGGAGTGGTCAGCCCTGCACGACGGCACAGGTCTTTTCTATAAACTACTTTCATTGTTGGGGGGAGCGCTCTGGTATATCACCCAATCTCACCAGGCAATCGGCAGGATGCTGGATCTCAAAGAGGAATTTTTCCAACTTTAGAAGGTTGGTGAGCTCAGGTCTTCCATCTCAAGTTCTGGGTGTTTTTCCTATAAGTGTCTGTTTATTAAATGGATGAGGAACAACATCTATAGTATAATCTCACATGCTTAGAAAGAAAAGCACACTACAAGGAAAGGTCCAGAAGCAACACAATAACCTGTGCACGGTGAGTTACCAGGGGTGGACAGGCTCATGTCAGCCACCAGACGAGGTAAAGTGGGGCAAGAGCCATCCGTGGATTGAGTTGGCCCACGAGCATTGGAAATGGGTAAATCAATTTGCATGTGTGCATGTAATTTTCTGAACAAAGACACCTTTATATTCATTACATTTTCAAAAATACAATGAGAGTAGACACACAGAAGTGTTTGGAAACAGAGCCATGGAAGAAGAGGGCATACCATTCCAGGGGGCTGAACCCCCTCCCCGCCCCCGTAAGGTGCTCTCTCAATGTGGGTTTGATTGTGACAGTCTACAGCTGCTCTGGGGCCCAGTAATCAGATTATTCTGGCAGAAAGACATTTCATTGCTAATTAGCATAAGGAGACCTTCCAGGCTTCTAGGGTCAGGGCCTGGCAAATGATAAAAAGGCCTGGGTCCTGAATGGTGCCCTTGGAGATGTTTAAATGGGCCTGAGCAGGAGCCTGTCACATCTGGTTGCTGTGATAATTAGATTAGGAAGCAAGGGGAGGGAGAGAAGCCGTCCCATGTAATCTGCAGAGGCTCTCACAAAGCTGAGGTAGAAAACTGGCAGCAGAGGGGACTTCCAGAGGTCACATCTATGCAGGCTCCAGAGCCAGAGTTACGGGCACTGGTTCATGGACCTTTTGGTGTTTAAGGGCCCTTGAAGAGCATCTTGTCAAATGGCTTCCAAACGCCAGTCACTCAGTGTGCTTGTTTGAAAATACAGGCTCCCAGGCCTAATCCTGCAAAATCAAGGTCGATAGACCTGGGTGTGAACCAGGATGGGGTCTGTATCGTAAACAAGCTCCTGGACAATTCTGATGCCTGTACATATGGCAGTCACAGACTTAGCTCAATGGTGACACTTGGCAGACAGCACCTTGTTTCATCCCTCTGGGTGGCTCTGCCATGGTGGCCACGCCTGCCCAGTTTCATAGAGGAGGATACCGAGGCCCTGAGAAGACCGGGCATTGGTCCACTGTCACATGGCTAGAGAGTAATGACCGTGAGACTTGATCAGTGCCCCCTGGTGCTTATCAGAAGGGCTTCTTCCCATGGCCCTAGGCTCAGTATGGCCTGGTCACTGTCCAATCCCTAGCCTCATCTAGAAACCCCCTTTACCCCATTCATGATGCTCTGACACATTGGTCTTCTAGCAATTCCTCGAAGAAATATACAAAGCTCTTCTGATCTCAGGGCCTTTGCACACATTGTTCTGACTGCCTAGCCACATTCCCCCCCACCACAGTCTGTAATGTGTGTCCTCTTTCACACATGCTCTGGGCAGAGTAAACTCTGTATCTGGGTGCACACACACACGCACACACACAGAAACATATATACAGATGCTCACATGACATACACATGCCTAATGCTGTTTAGTACTTTCCAGTGCTTTAAGGGTAACAGCAAAAATTCTCACCAGAACCTAGAAATCCCTGTGTCACTGCTTCCCTGCTTCCCTCTCTTGCTCTGGGCTTGTAGCTCCTTGACTTTTCCATCCTTAAACACCTCTATGTGTCTCCTGCATGACCTTGGCACACCTGTGTGCTTTTGCTCTGTTTTTGTTTTGGGCCCCAGAATGCTCTTTCTCTCCTATTCTGTCCATTGATTGCTGTCCCACTGTGAGCACCACTTTGTCAGGGGACCCTGCCCTCTCCCACTGCACAGCCACCCCATTGTGGATTCTGAGTGCATCATGTTGGCTGTCTTCATAACCCAGGTCATTCCCTAACTTCAGTTTTTATTTATTTTCTTAAGATTTTATTTATTTATTTGAGAAAGAGAGAGAAAGCAGAGCAAGTGGGGGAAGTGACATAAGGAGAGAGAAAAGCAGACTCCCCGCTGAGCAGAGAGCCTGACTTGGGGCTCCATCCCAGGACCCTGAGATCATGGCCTGAGCCGAAGGCAGACACTTCACTGACTGAGCCACCCAGGCACCCCATTAACTTCTTTTTGAAACTGATCATCTCTTCCACTGAGATACCATAGCAGGTTTTACTCATTAAGGACACACAGCACAGTGCTTGGTACACAGTAGGCACTCAGTAAGAACATTTGAGTAGTGACATCAATGGACCATTTGGGTATGGACATAAACATCACCTCTGCAGAAAGGTGTTCCCTGACTGCTTCCCAAAGTAGGTTTCCCTGCTAGTCCTTACTAGTCTCATGCATAGCAGTAAAGACGAATCACAATTATTTGGCTTACTTTTAATTTTCTGATTTCCCCCTAAGGATGGAGGCCACATGAGGTCAGGAGCAACATCTGTCTCATTCATTTCTACAGAGCTTCCGTGCATTTGGTGTGTGGTGTTTGCTTGGTGGGTAAGCAGGTCAAAATGCAAATGCCAGATTCTCAGGGCATGATTCTCTTCAACATGAAGCCTTCAGCCTGCTGCGGTAGCACTTAGACCTTCTCACACCATCATCTGGGAAAGTGATGCCCACTTTCTGGACCTTAGTTTTCCCATACAAAGAAAGGACATGTGCGGTCACACAAGCTCTTCCCAGTGTGGACACCCAGAAGTTCTAGGAGTCACTATTTCTTATAATGGACAGATGCCATTATTATCATTTATTACTTCTAAAAAGCTGTGTTGGACTCGATTCAGTGGCTGAACTTTAATTTTATTTTTCATGTTTTAATTTTTTAAAAGATTTTATTTATTTATTTGAGAAAGAGAATGAGTAGTGGGGAGAGGCAGAGGGAGAGGGAGAGAGAAGCTGACTCCCCAATGAGCAGGAAGCCTGATGTGGGGCTCCATCCCAAGACCCTGAGATCATAACCTGAACTGAAGGCCACGCTTGTGTCCCTACAGTGACACCCTTTTCTCCATCCGCCAGAACCAGCCAGTGTCCTCAGCCAACAGGTCGCTACCACTTGTGCAACTGTAGTGGGAGGTGCAAACGCATTCACGGCTGTCCAGCCTGGATGAGGCCTGGTGGTGCAGGGCGCTGTTAGCATTCCTCCTCAACTTGTGCATTTATTTATTCACTCAAAAACTTGCCCTTTCAAAAAAAAAAAAACAGATTTTACAGTAAACTATTCTAAACGGTAAATCATCTCAATTTCCTTAACATCCTGGCAGGAAAGAGATGACATCCATATATACAAGGGAAATTTACATGAGAACAATTTGCAAAGGGAACTATTTCATTCTGTGGGCAGGATGGGGGGTGGGTGGGCAGGAGGGAAAGTCCACACTGTGAAGCTAGTTAAGAGTGGTGAGCCATCCCTAGGCATGCAGGGTTGTTGTGGGGACAGTTACTGGACAGAGAAGGTAAGCTGTATGGAGAGCATCATCTAGGAGGAGGTGCGACTATGAGCCAGGCTACATGGTCAACCTGCAGAAATCTCACAGGAAGAGAGTTAAAAGAATAAAAACTGATTTTTATCACTTTCCCCCCTCAGATCGCTTGACAATGCTCCCCCAGCCAAATCTGTTCCAGGAATAGGGCAGGGGAGCCTGTTGGTGCATTCTGTTTAGGTCAGCATCTGTGAGCTAGAGCCAGGTGGGAAAGGGGGAGTGTGCAGGGCGGGAGAAGTGGTAGGCAGAAAATGTACAGCACAGGATTTTAAGGGGACATCAAAACACAATCAAGTAGAATTTTACAAAGATAAACTTGAATTGCTCTAAGTTATTTGTAAAGTCTATAATTTGCAAACATCAGCATTTTAATGGCTATTAGTCTCAAATGGCTGATGGCACATCTGAACCATCTGAGATCCATTCAAGGATCCTCACCATATTGTACTAGGAATATCAGAGAAGGTGCAGAAAAAAGACTACTTAGCTGGAACACACATGACCTGTTATGTTCCTGAAAAATATTTCTAAAATGTAAATACGTCGATTCAGGGTATAATCATCTTAAAAACGTAATTTATTTGCAATATCATCTGCATACATTCCCCTAGGTTCTCTTTCCATTATAGGAAATAAGAAACATGATATATAACATATATTAACACAATTTTCAGTTCAATTTCTCCAAGGGCTTGTTACCCACCAGCCATATAAGCACCTGAGAACAATCACAATCCTTGTATTATCAGCAAAACTACAAGTACAGTAATGCATTTTATATGATCTAGCCTGCCGTGTCTTTATTGAATGGTTTGGATCAATGAGGCTTAGTGTCCAATTATTCAGGATGCTTCCACCATATCATTCTTCTATGCCATCCGCTATGGAAAATTGTTCTTCAATTACATTTTCACCTCTCTTACTGAACTGCAAAAGCGTTAGACCAACATTCCCTCCAAGAATCACTAGAATTGTAGACGTACATATCTATATATCTATATATAGACTTCATTTCACAATTCTGTGGATGTGTAATAAGCCATCTCAAATATATACATGTGTACACACGTATGTTATATATAGACATACATTCCATGAATGTATAGAAAACTCCCCCCAAATTTAGAGGTTTAATCTAACCCAAATAGTTTATTATCTCAAGATCCTGCAATTGGGCACATGGCTCCAGCTAGAGAAGCTCAGAGAGGGCTGGAGGATCCATTTTCTGGAAGGCTAGGTGGCCAGTTAGTGCTGGTTGTTGGCTGGGACCTCAGTCAGGTCTTTGATTCTCTATGTAGCCTCTCCAGGGAGCTAGGTTGAGTTTCTCACAGCATGAAGTCTAGGATCTGAAAGGAAGCATTCAAAAGTGAGTGTTCTTTAAGACCAAGCCTCAGTTCCCATGATGTTTGCTAGTGTTTCATGAGCCAAAAGTTAGTCACATGACCAAGCCAGGACAAAGGTCAATGTGAAAAGAGACCACAAAAGGGCACATGTATCAGAAAGTACAATGCACTGGATGTGTGTGTGTGTGTGTGTGTGTGTGTGTGTATGTTGAGGGGGTGGTTGGCATAGATAATCTACCCAGAATATTAGACTTGGGAGACAAAAATCATAGAAAAAAAACAAAATTAAAATGAGGTAAATTCAAAACTGGATTGGATGGGGCACCTGGGTGGCTTTGGCTCAGGTCATGATCCTGGAGTCCCAGGATTGAGCCCTGCACTGGGCTCCCTGCTCAGTGGGGAGTCTGCTTCTCCCTCTGCTCCTCACCCTGCTCGTGTTCTCTCTATGTATATATCTCAAATAAATAAATAAAAACGTTCAAAACAGGGTTGGGTATTGCTTCATTTATCTGAGTCATTTTTATGCAAATACAAATGCCCCAAAACAACCAAGACAATGTTAAAGAAGTAGAGCAAGCATAGAGATTTTCCATTATCAGATATTAAAATTTATATGAAGTTAAATAATTAAGACAGTACAATAATGAGTACTGTCAAAAACAGGCAAATACGGGGATGGAATAGAATAAAATTTCCACTAACACAAACATGCACATAAATGCAATAAAGAAACAATTATTCTGGATCAATTGGATATCCATATTTTTTCAGATATGAATATTGATTCCTTTTTTTCCTTGTATACATAAAATTCATTTCAGATAGATTACAGATCTAAATGTAAAAGGAATATTGTTATAAATTCTAAAAGTAACACTGAAGAGTGGCTTAATGCCAGGTGTAGGCAAAGATATTTTAAGTAGGGAAAACATACACTCATCGTTAAGTATTTTTGAAAAGATAATTTGTCTGGGATATAATTAAGAATTTCTATTCATCAAAACATACCAGTGAGACAAGTATGTGGGCCATAAGTAAGAGAAGATGATTATATCTGATGAAGGACTCCTATCCAGAATAAATAAATCTTTTAAATCAGTAAGAAAAAGAAAAACTTCAACAGAAAAATGGGCAAGAGACTGAAAAATCAGTCAGCAAAAAATTTTATCCCAAAGGCCAACATATATACATGAAAATGTGTTCAGCCTTTTTACTCCTGTGAAGCCAAACTACAATGAGATCCCAGTAAAGGCCCTCCGATGTCCAGAAAGCTAGAGTAAAAATGACTGGCAATATTCAGTGCTGGTGAGAATGTATCATCTTCAAAGACTCATGGTAAACCGGCAGGAGCATAAATTGCCACAAGCACTGTATAAAACTGGTTGGCAACATCTATAAAAACCAAACAAATGAATACTTCATTTCCCAGAAATTCTATTCTTAGGTAATGAGAGCATTCATCCACCGAAGCCATGTGTGGGATTTACCATGGTGGCACCATCACAACAAAACAGTGTTCTTATTGTGGAGAAATGAATAAATAAATGGAGAATATTCACACGGTGGAACATGAAACAATGAGAAAGAACCAAATACTCTCATGCACAACGGCATAGATAAATCTCACAAAGATAGAATTGAGTGAAGCAACCCAGACGCGCTGGGGCACACACTATATTGCGTGTCTGTGTGGGTGTGTTTGTGTATCGTGTCAGCCTGTGTGCATGTGGTACTGTGTGTGTGTGTGCATGTGTGTATGTGTGTATATGTGTTAGGTCAGTTTGTATGCACATGTATTGTGTGTGGGGATCATGTCAGCTTAGGTGCATGTGTATTATATGTGCACGTGTGCATTATGCGCGTGTGTGTGAAAGTGTGTTTGTGCCATTATGCATGTGTGTGAGTGTGCATGTGTATTTCAAGTACAGGAAAATTCACCTTTGGTAGTAGAAGTCGGGGCTGTGGTTACCACTGGGGATGGGTACTGTGACTGAGGGGACCCCCTGAGGGCTTTGAGGGGTTGCTATTACTTTATTTTTCTCCTTGACCTAGATGGTGATTACACAGGCCATTTTTACTTTGTGAAAATTCATACAAGTTTTTTTTTTTTCATTTGGGTACTTTGGGGTCAATTTTATGCTCAAATAAAAGAAAGCTTTTTTTTTTTAATTTTTATTTATTTTTGATAGTCACAGAGAGAGAGAGAGGCAGAGACATAGGCAGAGGGAGAAGCAGGCTCCATGCACCGGGAGCCCGACGTGGGATTCGATCCCGGGTCTCCAGGATCGCGCCCTGGGCCAAAGGCAGGCGCTAAACCGCTGCGCCACCCAGGGATCCCAAAGAAAGCTTATTTTTATAATGTTCTTTAGTTACTAGATCTGTGATCATAAAATGTTTTGTGGCATTCTGATTTGGAGTTGTTTCTGTTGCTTGGGCTCCTGTGTCATCTCCTCACTCCTTATCAAACATCACCTGAGCTCTTGCTGCGTGCAAGGGCACTGCTTATAACCCAGGAAGATGAGATTTTAAAACACCTGCAGAAAGTCCTTTTCTCAAGGAGCTGACCTTTGACTGTAATCTGAGAGCTTCGCTAAGCACGAGGTTGTCCTCTGTTGGAAAAACTCTGAGAATAGTTCATAATACCTTCATGCACCTCGTGGGTATGCAGTACCCCGAACAATCCAGTTATTGCAACCAGAAGTGGCCCCAGGAAACAGACCATTCTGGAATTGCACCGCGAGATTGCATTGATGACTTATTTAACGCAGGAACGTATAATCTTTGCAGCCGTGGGACGGTGATGGGATGTGCACAGCGGACTTCGTCTGCCCCTGCCATGATGCACGCAGGTGGAGGACAAGATACGGATGCAGTAAGTGACCAGAACACTCGGTGACTGAGCTGACAGTGGTGTTTGGAAAGATTGAAAAGGGCTGGCAGATTCAGGCTGGCCTAGAGAGCCTTTCTAGAAAAATGACAGACTTAAAGCCTTGAGTTCTCAACTGTGTGGGGTAGAAAACCAGAAAGTCTCCATGGCAATTGCAAAGTAACCCCTCATCTCCCAACAGCAGCAGGTCAAGCCCAGAGTCCGTAAGGGCCACTGATTCAGAGTGACGATTGCATGATAATTCAATTAGTTAGAGGATTCAGAATGGATGACAAGAGAGGGCCGCCCCAGGGGATGGTACATTCACACAGGCTCATGTGAGGCTGAGAACACTGAGCTCTCATTCCTCTGAACATTGCTTGCAGTGAAACCAGTCCTCTGTCACGTGTGCAGGAGCTGCCTCTCCCTGCATTACAAATGCATTTACCAAGAAACCAAAAACCCCAAACCAAAAAATCAAAACAAACTCTGGATGGCTTCACAAAAAGTGGTGGATTCACAGGGGATGCCAACTGTCCTCCAGACAGCCCCCAGCACCCTTTGCCTCTGGGCTGATAAAAAGAACTTTACTGTGGTGGGGCCAAAGTGGGGAAAAGGAGGCCCAGCTGCAGGAGGAGGTGCACCCTTGTATGCTGTCTGACCCAGAGCTGGACTATTCCGTGCTGATGCAGTCTGAGGCAGGAGAGTGTTCCTGGGGCATTGGATCACGGGGGTGACTAGAACGCTGGATTGTACCAAATGCAGTGATGTGGGGCTGCTGTGGTCTGAGCATCTGGGTCCCACAGCATTCATATAATGAAGTCTAACCTCCATGGTGAGGTGATCTGGAGCCCTTTGGCAGGTGGCAAGGTCACAGGTTGAGAGGCTTCATGAAAGTCCTTAGTGCCCTCATAAAAAAGCCCAGAGACCACCCTTACTCCTTCCAGTGTGTGAGGACACAGTGAGAAGTTTGCAACTTGGAAGAGTCACTCACCTGCCCATGCTGCCCTCAACCCCCTTCCAGCCAACAGAGCTGAAGTTGATGAGCCAGTCAGTCTGTGGTGTTTTGCAATAGCAGCTTGAACAGACAGAGGCACTCATGCAGGATGAGGGTTTAATACATTGGGTGTGGCAGTTGCTCTGTGCTTGGTTAGATAAATGAGCACTGTGCTCAACATCAGCAAACACCCTTAGAGGTCAGTGGGCAGGGGCACCCCTGATGGAGCCCCAGAGGCCCTGGGGTCAGTTAGATGAGATTTCAGTGAGTCTATTATATGCAACTTGCTTCTATACTTTGTAACCATGCCTCCTCCCAAAGGTCCTGGAGGACAGTGCCCACAGGGAGACACTAAGAATTGCCTCAGGTGAGAGGTGCCAGCATTTCTGAACAGCTCTATGGTGATGGGAATGATGGTGAGAGGCATTGCCTTGAAATCAGGCTCCCAATTTCAAAGGAATGAGGGATGGGGAGTGACAGACTGGGTGGCAGGGCCTCAGTGGTCCCCAGATGTGAAGAAGACCCCAGCACCACGATAAGCATGGGGAGGAGAGACAGATGGGCCTATTTTCACAGGTGGAACCTGGCGGTGATGGCAACTTGATCACAGGGATACCTGGATTTAGATACACATGTAGCACTCCTGAAAATATATGCTCAGGAGAATTCCAGACCCAGCAGACATGCACTTGACTTGAGTCACCATGGCGGGGAC
Source organism: Vulpes lagopus (assembly GCF_018345385.1). Classification (NCBI taxonomy): domain Eukaryota; kingdom Metazoa; phylum Chordata; class Mammalia; order Carnivora; family Canidae; genus Vulpes; species Vulpes lagopus. The sequence goes on along the minus strand of NW_024570598.1, from coordinate 26,096 downwards.
ACACGGCCATTTTCCCAATCTGATCCCCATGTAGAAGTCAGCTCACACACCCACACTCCCTTCACAGAGGAGGGACTCCCTTTGAGAAGGGGCTTCAAAATGCAGCCACAGGTATGCACACAGGTGTGTGCTGCAGATTGTCCTCTGCTCTTTTCAGGGAATTGTGTCCAGCAGACAGGAACATGGTCATGTGGTATTAAAGAGTTTGGCCTTCATTTTATGGGGCAGGGGATCCATCCCAGGATTTCGAGCAATTCTGTGACAGAGCCCTGTCTACGCCTGACAATAGTTATTCTTGATTCCCGATGTGCAAGGCTCAGAGGCCTGAGCTAAAGAAACGTTTCTCAATATAGGAAGTAGGGACTGGATTCAAGGCACACTTAAGGATGACAACTGTCAAGCTCTGATGATGGGCTGGATAGGAGAGGTTTGGGACAGAAGCCAGACATAAGGGGATAAATTTGAAAAGGGGATCATGAAATGTGAAGGCCACGACGGAGGCACTCAGAGGAGCCTGAAGCTCAGTGAGCTAAATAGAGCCACTGAGGGATTATAAATGAGAATTAGATATTTAGGAATGTTGTCTTATCCTAAAGACACGTGGCAGCTCTTACAAATTATGGCTATTGGTCGACTGCAGCAGAAAGCTCCATCAGAGCGCATTAAGGTCATTGGCCTCTAAAAGCAACTGTTTGAAATGGAAACATATTTCTGCAAAAAGAAGAAAAAGATGGCTCAATCTCAGAAAATCAATGAGATTCAACACATTTACATGTTAAAGGAGAGGAAAGGAGTGAGCAACTCACATGGGAAACGAAAAGGATTAACAAACACATATTCATGCAAGACAGCTCTCTCTAAAATAGGAGCATGTGGGGCGGAAAAGTAATTTTACCTCCACCCTTCTAGGTTCTTGGCTAAGACACCCTCCCTCCCCCTGTAATAAAAGACAATAATAGGAGAAAAGCAAACAGAAGTTTAATAACATGTACACCTCCTGTCCACAAAGGAGGGACTCAGGGAAACAGTAAATCCCCAGATGGCTGAAGCCACCACCTTAAATACCATCTTCCACTAAAGATGAAAGATGTTGGCGGTGGGGTGGTCATCAGTTATGGGAGGTTTCCAGGCAAAATAGTGAGGAAGGGTATGGCTATCCTGCAGGTTTATGTCTGTGCCTTCTCCTTTGATAAGGGTTTCCGGAGATTTGGTCATCCTCTTCCTGGTGTGCAGAGGGAGATACTCTCACAAATGGAGACCTCCCCGGTACGTGCAAAAGTCTCTTATGAAAAGGTAACTTGCCCTCGGCTTTCAAAGCTTCTCCTGTAACTTAAAAAACAGAGAAGCTGTTTCTTAAAAATGATCAGCCTAAAATAATCCTTATGCCAACGAGGCATATTTTGGGGTGATGGATTCTGCTCTCCCTCAAATAAAATGAACTTTCTTAGAGATAAAATAGGAGTCACAGAACAAAACTTTAATAGGTCACATTTACAGACTTTAAACACGTCAATTGGGATCCCTGGTTGGCGCAGCGGTTTGGCGCCTGCCTTTGGCCCAGGGCGCGATCCTGGAGACCCGGGATCGAATCCCACGTCGGGCTCCCGGTGCATGGAGCCTACTTCTCCCTCTGCCTATGTCTCTGCCTCTCTCTCTCTCTGTGTGTGACTATCATAAATAAATAAAAAAAAATTAAAAAAAAACACGTCAATTATTTAAAAATCAGTATAAGAACACCCATGTGGATGGTGGGCCACTGGGGATAATATGGTTCTTTAAAGGTAGGAAGTCCTGAGGACTCTGAAGGTGGCCCATGGAGGGTTGTGATCTCTCTGCCAACTTGTGTGTGTGTGTTTTAAGAAGAATAAATCTAGGGGGTGCTTGGGTGGCTCAGTCGGTTCAGTGTCTGCCTTCAGCTCAGGTCATGGTCTCAGGGTCCTGGGATCAAGCCCCACATCTGGCTCTCTCTGCTTAGCAGGGAGCTTGCTTCCCCCTCTCCCTCTGCCCTTCCCCCCACTCCTGCTCTCTCTCTCTCTTTAATAAATAAATAAAATCTTTAAAATTTTTTTAAAAGAAGAAACCTGAAACAGAATGGTCAAATATCAGGGTGCCTGGGTAACCCCATTGGTTAAGCATGCGACTCTTGGTTTTGGCTCAGATCTTGATCTCAAGGTTGTGATTGAGCCCCATATCAGGGTCTGTGCTCCACGTGGAGTCTGCTTAAGATTCTCTCTCCCCCTTTCCCTCTGTCTCTCCCCCTACTTGTTCCCTCTCTCTAAAATAAAATAGATATATAATAAAATCTTAACAAAAAAAGAACGGCCAAATATCAGCAGCAAAATTTGTTACTGAATACATGGTATTGCTTTTTGTAATCTTCTATACATTTGAGACATCTAATAAACATTCAGGAACACAAACACTGCCTTGAAGAAACTGTCTAAACCGCACACACGCATATACAGCCCAACGAGAGACCCTCCCACCTCTGACCTCATTCTCTCCCCACCACTCCCCAGCTCTGAGATCCTCCAGATAAGCAAGCCTTTGACCTCCCTGGAGGCCGACAGGATGCCCTCTTCTTCACCTTGAGTTTTGCCCCACTCATCACCGAACCTCATGCATCCCAATACTGAAGCGATGCTTAGCAAGGCCGCCTGGTTTCCTCCCCGGGGTGACATCATCCCTGTCTCCAGACCTACGGAGGCCTTTACCTTCCCAGCAGCAGGCTTTCATCACCACCCCTCACTTCTTCTGGTCTTTCCCCTCCCCACAACCTTGATGGGCTGAAGTTTCCCTTATGCCAGATGAATACATTCTAGAGATCCGTAGTACAACCCTATGCCCATTGTCAGAGTGTATTGTGCACTTGAACAAACTTGTCAAGTGCATGGGTCTCAACTGCAGGGTACTTATGCCAAAAACAAACAAAAAAGGGAAAACAAAGGGACTGGAAGCAACTTTGGGAGGTGTCAGTTACGCTTATCACCTTGATTGTGGCGATGGCTTCACAGGTGTATGCAGGTGTCCAAACTCATCAAACTGTAACAATAAATATGTACAGTGTGCTGTGCATCAATTATACCTCAGTAAAGCTGTTTTCAAGAATATATTCCGAGGGACACCAGGGTGGCTCAGATGGTTGAGTGTCTGACTCTTGATTGCGGCTCAGGTCATGATCTCAGGGCCCAGGCTCATCTCCCAGCACATCTGCTCCTCCTCATTTCCTGTCTGGTCTGCGGAAATGGTCCCACCACCCTCCTGGCCTCCCACCACGTGCTGTCAACGAGACCACAAATGTCCCCGCAGGTGCAATGAAGACACCACAAATCGTTAACATTGGGCCAGTCTTTAAGCTTTTGGCAGACACACTACAGTGCACTCCAGGAGGATTAACTCACTTAGTAACAACCCATGAAGTGGATGCTATCTTGACCCACTTCACACATCAAACTGGGGGTTTCACACCGGCTTGGGGGTTCAGTGGCTTGCCCAACGCCGCATGTGCAGTAAGAGGCGAAGACCCACGCTCTAAGTCTCCCCCACCTGCCACCGCCAGAACCTGCCTGGCTGCTGCCAAAATGAACTTCCCGAAACAAAGGAGAGTTATCACTTCCCCCAGCTGAACCTGTTCAGGAATTCCCCACCTTCTGTCGCTGCGAGGCGCAGGTTATCCTTCCGGATCTGCACCCTGCCTACCAACTGGCCCCAGACCCTGCCACTGATGCCCCATTGCGCCCCCAGAAATCACCCAGTGACCCCTCCTGCAGGATCCTACTGTGGCCTCAGGGGAGCCCAAGCGTGGAAGCTCTTTGCTGCCCCCTGCTGCTCACCAAAAGCCGGGAGGGGCCTGTGGAGGGAACCTCCAGGCCTGCTCCCTCCCTGGCCTTCCTGCGGGGCCAGCCTCTGATTCCGGGATTTTGTTTTGCACAGTGCTCTCCTGATGCGGTTCAGTGTAGTGCTTTCAGAACTTGAATCGGAATCCCCAGAGGAGAGACCCTGGAATCTAGAACCTTCATTAGTGCTTCAGTGGATTTTTGTTAGCGGGCATATTTGGAGAAATCATGATACAGCAGAGAGCCTGTGTTTAGGACCCAGCCAGAAGGGCTACAGGGCTCAGCCCTGCCCTCCCCTGCTGCCTTCCCACCACATCATCCATCTGTCCACCTGTCTTCCATCAACCACCCATTTCTGAGCATCTCTCCTCCTTACAAATCTGTGGCCATTACTACTTCCTCTGGGGGGATTTTTGTGGAGTTTGACTAAGATGATGTTGGTCAGATAATGGTGCTCCCTTTTCCTTTTTGTTGGATGGGGAAAGGGGGACCAAATAGTACCAAAAAAAGAGTGAAGGAGGAGGAGGAGAAGGAAGAGAAGGAGGAGGAAAAAGAAGAAGAAGCAACAACAACAACAAGAACAAGAAGAACGAAAAGAAGGAGAAGGAGAAGAGAAGAAGAAAGAAGAAGAAGAAGAAGAAGAAGAAGAAGAAGAAGAAAGAAAGAAGAAGAAAGAAAGAAGAAAGAAAGAAAGAAAGAAAGAAAGAAAGAAAGAAAGAAAGAAAGAAAGAAAGAAAGAAAGAAGACTTAATGTTTTAAGTGCTCTTGGCAATTTATTTTTTTAATTTTTATTTTTTTAATTTTTTTTTTATTATTGGTGTTCAATTTACCAACATACAGAATAACACCCTGTGCTCATCCCGTCAAGTGTCCCCCTCAGTGCCCGTCACCCCCTCACCCCCACCCCCCGCCCTCCTCCCCTTGGCAATTTCTGAGTTTTGCCAAGTCCTTAAGGCTTCTGTCTTGGCCTTCAGATGCTTTCCTTCTCCCCTGTTAACACGCACACATCCCCAGAAATGCCTCCACTGTTACTCAAACACACTTGCAGCTCTTAAGGAAAAAGCCATACTGTGTTTGTGGGAATCTTCCTAGGACTGGTGCAGTGGAGGGCTGGCATCCAAGGGGACTGGCTGCCTGGGGGAGAAAGAGCAGGAATCCTGAAGGAAGAAGAGAAGCTTAGGAAGGGAGGGAGGGAGCGTGGACCCTCCACCAGGACCCTACGCTTATTCTTTCTGGCTCTATTGAGGTGTGATTGACAAAAATTGTCTTTATTTCAGGTGCACAATGTGAGGCTTTCATACACCTACGTATTGTGAAATGGTCACCTCCATCGAGCTAATTAAGATGGCCATCACCTCCCGGGGCTGCCTCTGTGCGTTTGCATGTGGACATCTGAGATCTGCTCTCTCAGCACGCGCCAACGACACAGCCTGTTATTACTGACTGTGTGGCCACTGTCCCTTGGGATGGGCTCTAAGGATTCTCTGACCTGGGAGCAAGTGTGGCTTCTGAGAGCTCCTTCTTCCACCCCTCCTTCTCTCCCCACCACCCTGGCCAAGGCCATGGTCCAGAATACAAAGGAGAATGATCGCTTTGAAAAAGTGCCTTCACCTCCAAGGGGTTCCATTGTCACCTTGAAATTAGAGCGGAATGGACAAGAGGATGAGAGCAGCTGTGCCTTTCATCTCTGAGTCTTCCTCTCCTTCCCCGCTCCCCCCCCCCCCATGCCAACATCCAGGGTCACTCACCCTGGGCACAGGCACCTAGCCAGCCCCCAGACATCCCTCCTTCCCTTTTCTCCCCTCCTTTCCTCTCACATCCCCCCCTCTCCCCTCCTCTCTCCTCCCTTCCCTTCCTCCCCCCTGCCCTTCTCTTCCTCCCTTCCCTCTCATTCCTCCTGCAGCAGGATAAGGATGCATCCTTAGGTGGACTATTTTTTCCTTAGAAAGGCTGCTTTGGGGCCTTGTCAGGCCCAGGTCACTGAACCATCACCTTCCAGGAAACAATGGGGATTTTTCTGAGATGGGCTCCAGCCCCAAAGCCCTGTCCCTGCCCCTCTCTCTCTCCTGTCCTGGGGCTCTGGGGTGGGCAGTGGTAAAGGGCCTTCATGCCTTCCTTCACTTCTTATCCTTTGTCCCTACTAAGTGTCATCCACAGGGTACCCTGTCCCTCTCCTCACAGACCCCACATCCAAGAAGCAGAGCCCCTCACTGCTGCAGGTCATCGAGTCCAGTGGGTGCCGAGGACTGTCTCCTTGTTCCACCTTCAGAGCAGACTGCGCCACACAGAGGTACGTGGGCATCAGGTTCCTAGTCTGTTTTCATTATGATTCATTGCACTGGCACCAACTGGGTTCTCATCCAGGGCCATCAGAGAATTCTACTGTTGTTTTTGTTATTATTATCATTTTCTAACAGGATTTCTTAGCTTTTTATCTGCAAAATGAACGCAGCTATGACTTCCTCAAAAGGTTTTAGATGGGGACTTAGTAAGTACATTTTCTTTTTTTTAATAAATTTATTTTTTATTGGTGTTCAATTTGCCAACATATAGAATAACACCCAGTGCTCATCCAATCAAGTGCCCCTCTCAGTGCCTGTCACCCACTCACCCCCACCCCCGGCCCTCCTCCCCTTCCACCACCCCTAGTTCGTTTCCCAGAGTTAGGAGTCTCTCATGTTCTGTCTCCCTCCCTGATATTTCCCACTCATTTTTCCTTCTTTCCCCTTTATTCCCTTTCACTATTTTTATATTCCCCAAATGAATGAGACCATATAATGTTTGTCTTTCTCCGATTGACTTATTTTACTCAGCATAATACCCTCCAGTGCCATCCACGTCGAAGCAAATAATGGGTATTTGTCGTTTCTAATGGCTGAGTCATATTCCAGTGTATACACAGACCACAGCTTCTTTATCCATTCATCTTTCGATGGACACCGAGGCTCCTTCCACAGTTTGGCTACTGTGGACATTGCTGCTACAAACATCGGGGTGCAGGTGTCCTGCCCTTTCACTGCATCTGAATCTTTGGGGTAAATCCCCAACAGTGCAATTGCTGGGTCGTAGGGCAGGTCTATGAGGAACCTCCACACAGTTTTCCAGAGTGGCTGCACCAGTTCACATTCCCACCAACAGTGCAAGAGGGTTCCCTTTTCTCCGCATCCTCTCCAACATTTGTGGTTTCCTGCCTTGTTAATTTTCCCCATTCTCACTGGTGTGAGGTGGGATCTCATTGTGGTGTTGATTTGTATTTCCCTGATGGCAAGTGATGCGGAGCATTTCCTCATGTGCGTGTTGGCCATGTCCATGTCTTCCTCTGTGAGATTTCTCTTCATGTCTTTTGCCCATATCATGATTGGATTGTTTGTTTCTTTGCTGTTGAGTTTAATAAGTTCTTTATAGATCTCGAATACCCCTTTATCTGGTAGGGCATTTGCAAATATCTCCTCCCATTCTGTAGGTTGTCTTTTAGTTTTGTTGACTGTATCTTTTGCTGTGCAAACGCTTCTTATCTTGATGAAGCTTTTGCACAGTAAGTACATTTTCTACCTATGTATATATACATGAACGATGGCACCTGGCTTCTAAGTGCGTTTATCGTAGTGGTCTACAAAACACTCTGCGTGGTAGGAATCACTAACCTCGTTTTACAGGTGATCATGGGATCATTACTCAGTAAGCATACACACAAAGAAAACTCCACTGACTTTTGATCTGTGACAGTCTCAGGAAGTACCTGCTTTTGGGTGCCATCTTTCCACACCAAGGGGTAGAAATCTGCAAATAGGAAGCTTGTGGAGATCTTCCTGGTCTTCCATGGCCCAGATGTGGAAGAGGAGGTGACTTAACAAATATTGACTAGACTTTTAGTGAATGTTCTGAGTAGATTTACAAATGCATTTGAGACTTGTTACCTTGTACCACCAGCTCCTACCTGTGGTCTCAGCTCTGGCAGTAGCCTCTGAATGACCATATCAGGCTCTTTCATGTCTCTGGGCCTCAATTTCTCCATTTATAGAATGGGAGGGTGGAGAAAGGCTCAAGATTATGGTCCAGAGGCAGAGCCACTGTCTCTATTTGGCTATTTGTTCCCTGAGACAAGGTGTCTGGTCCAGGAAACACCAGTAAGGCAGTCCCACTGAGCACACTTTCAATATGCACAGATGTGTTACCACAATTTGGTTAAATAATGCCAGTTTCTGACAGCATGGTTCACATTCCAGTTCCTGGCACATTGACTGTGAGAAAGGACCAGGACACTTGACGGACAAGCGGACCTGAGGTGGGGGGTATGAAGGCAGGCCTCCTATGCCCCTCCCTAGGTTGAATGTCATCATCTTTAATGAAAGGAATGTGATGGTAAGGTCCCAGGTCTGCCACTCGCCAGCTCTGGGACTCTGAGCAAGTCACAGAACCTCTCTGATCTTCAGTTTGCTCACCTAAAATTTTCTCAGAGGGAATAGGAATACTTCTATTTGGAAGTTGCTCTGAACATTGATATTTGGAAAGAACTTTAGAAAGAAGTTAGAGCCCACACTTTTACAGGAAAAGAGGTGACCATTCTTTGAAAAGCATAGTGTTGCACACACAGGGATTCATGTGCATAGACTGGATGTTAGTTATTAGTATTGTTCTCTGGCACTCTTGGGTCCATAGGAAAGTGGGTCCTACAATATAGTGGGAGTTTTGACTCTTAAAATTATAGAAAAGAATTCAAATTGGTAAGGGGGCCTGGTAAGTTTTGAATTCAAACAGTGGGAGATTCTAAGACACTAAGAAAACCTGCCGGAGGTCCCAGGTCACACCCTCCACACCCCCACTCTCACTTCCATCTCCTACTTATTTCTATCTTGTCATCTCTCTTGTTCTTCTCTTCTCATCTTTGTCCCCTTTCTTCCCTTTCTTTTCTGTCTTCCTTCCCAGTATAGCATCCCAGGACCAGATATAGGATGCAGGAATGAGAGTACCTCCTTTCTCTCAGGACTTCCTGTATTCTCAGGTCAGAGAGGGAATAACCCTGAGAGGAGGCAGCATGTGGTCACCCCCCCCAGGGGTCACCTAGGAAGAATGCCCTCGACCTCAGCCACAGTGAAGAGCAAACAGTTACTGAGATGGCAGTATGTACACCCACACCCCAAATCAGACCCAAACATCCAGAATATAGCACCCATGCATGTAATACAAAACTTTATTTTTTCCCCTCAAACCATTTTTGAAGGTTACAAATGTAACAGAATGCCCTGGCTTAGATTAGATTCAAAAATTTTGAAGATTGGAAACTATCCTTTAAGAGATGTAAGTCATTTCTAGACCCAAAGAGTAGGCCAAATTAAACATTTTTAGGGCAGACTAAACTTTGTTCTACTACATGATAGTGCACATGTAGAGAATTTCTTATCCTCATGTCTTGGGGAAAAAATTTTAATTCATCAAAGCAACTCAAATGAGTCCTCTGAGACAGAATGAGAAAGGACGTGTTCAGCTTAGTTATGGGGATTAATTGGATGTAGTAATTGGATGTAGAAGAAGAATTTCTACAGACTTTGTTGCTTGAGTTGGAGAAATGCCACTTTTCCCTGCATGGGGTTGGACTGTCATGGTCCTTACTTCATGTTCTTATAGAGTCAGATCGCTTCTCACAAAAGCAACTGTGAGGTGAGAGCTTGAGAGCCTCAAAAAAAAAAATCAGGACAATTAATATTCACCTCATGCTGGAGAAAGAAGTAGGCAAAGCAACACTGCAAAGCTGTGTGGTGCTATTTCCAGCCGAGCACCAGAGCAGCAGGTCAGTTGGTGTCTAAAGTCATAAATCAAGGCGTTTTTAATTCTTATTATGCACTAGACACAACCTCAAACCTAACCCAACAAATGAAAGACGCAATAGACTCCAAGTTTCTTCACAGAACTCAGTGCTCATACCTACCTGGCCCCAAATAATCCTCCCATCTTTATTTCCCAGCTCAGCCATAATATGTTTGAAACGTCCCAGTTAGCACCATGACCCCTCAACAGTAGTATATTTCCTATTGGATCTTCTGGGAATGACCTTTTCAATTCCAATTTCTCTTGATCATTAAAGTTTATGTTAAATGCACATCTCTGTGAAGTTTCTTCAGACTCATCTGGCCTATAGAATGCACACTTCCTTCTGTTTCCACATTCCACATACTTTTGTCAAAGGACATCACATTTTGGAAAACAACACAGCATGGAATGAGGTAGGTGAGCAAAGTTGTTATTAGAACCATGGAGCAAAAGTGCTCACTCACATTGAAATCCAGATTTCACTATTATCACCACCGGTTAACACTGGCTAGCAAAGTGATTTTGAGCAATTTACTTAATCTTTTTAAACCTCAATTACCTCTTCCTAAACATGCAGATAATCTTAATAGCTGCTCCAACAGTTGTGAGGACTAAATACAGCAAAGCATTGAAATATCTAGGCAAAATATCTAGCACAGAAGCTGTGCTCAGTACCTAACCACTATCATCACCAATATCACCATCATCGTTATCAAGAGATCATCATCCCTGGAACTGGAGGGTATTATGCTGAGTGAAATGACTCAATCGGAGAAGGACAAACATTATATGTTCTCATTCATTTGGGGAACATAAATAATAGTGAAAGGGAATAGAAGGGAAGGGAGGAAAAATGAGTGGGAAATATCAGAAAGGGAGACAGAACATGAAAGACTCCTAACTGAGAAACGAACTAGGGGTGGTGGAAGGGGAGGAGGGCGGGGGATGGGGGTGAATGGGTGACGGACACTGAGGGGGGCACTTGACGGGATGAGCACTGGGTGTTATTCTGTATGCTGGCAAATTGAACACCAATAAAAAATAAATTTATTATTAAAAAAAAGAGATCATCCCCATTAGCAGCAGTAGCAGCAGCACCATCACTACCATGAACAATACTGTTATCACATTCCTCATCATCCCCATCATCATCATCACCACCATCTTCTTAATCAACACCGTCTTCATCCCCATCATTATCACTAGCACCATACCATCATCATCACCAATATCATCCCATCCTCACCACCCCATCATCATCCACACCATTATCACCACCATTAATACCATCACCACCATCATCTCCATCACCATCCTCTTCATCACCATCACCACCATTAACATCATCAACACCATCATCATCCCCATGATGATAACCATCCCCATTAGCATGATCATCATCATCAAGATCAACATCGCTGTTATCATCTGAGCTCCCAGGTCTAGTTAGGTTTTTAGATTTAGGAACTCCTTGAAAGCAGGCTTATGTATCATTCATCTTTATGTCTGTAGCGATGACAGAAAATGTCCAGCCTGACAGACAAAAAAGTTCTCTCGTTTTGGGGAATGCAGAGCTACAATAATTTTATTTCATTTTACAGATGAGGAAATTGAGGACCTGAGGGTGAACTGACTTCCCTGAGGTCCACATCTTCATTATAGCAGAGCTGGGCCTAGTAGTCAGGCCCCTCTCATTACACCATGGTTCCCCTTTAGGCAGTGGCTTAAAAAAAAATCAGGAAGTAAAAATGCCTAGAACCTCAAAGCTTCCAGGAAGAAAACATTTTGACAACTGAGTTTCAACATTTCAGTGATAATTGGCTACAATGGAACCAAGGTTTTGTTTTCCAGCAGAGAAATGAAATATACTAATAGACAGTGGCCAGATCACCTATCACAAGAGAAATGTGTCCCACAACCTCTGTAGCACCCAGGTAGGAAGCCAAACCACCTCCATGGAAATCCTTCCAGAATAGTCAGGACTTGGGCAACCATTGCCAGCTTCTCTTATTATTATTTTTTTTACCCTTACTACTAACTCAAGACCAGCCAAACATGCATCTAACCCAACCACACAAAGGGGCCATTTCTCGTTAACCTGCCAGCTTCCATGCCACCAAGCCAATAATGACACATAAAACTTTCCCACCCCTTCTGCCTGCCTGTGAGTCTGCCAAACAGAAGTGATAGTGGCCAAACTTTTTGCTATAGAAGATTCTGTATAGATAGCTTCTATTTGTTCTTATTTGGGTAGTCTTTTTTTTTTTTTTTTTTTTTTTACAGATTTGAGATGAGTAACACTTTAACAGGGCCAAACTAACAGCATTAATGTGAGAGGTAATGTAACGGAAATGTCAGGAGTTTACCTGAGGAAGCTAATGATCTCCTGCATCCCCAGACTGTCACTCCCAGGGCTCAACCCCTCCAGCCAAAGCCGCCGCAAAGGTTACTATTAACCTCTCTGCCTCTAACCCTGGGACAGTAGTGATGGGGGTGGTGAAGAAAAACCTACATAAAGTCACAGATTGAATACATCTTGTTTTGTGTGGTAGCAACTAGCTACGAGTAACTGTCGACACTTAGAATATTGCTCGTAGGAAGTGAAATGTGCTGTGACATACACACCAGATTTTAAAGACTTAAAACATGTAAAATAGCTCACTAATAATTTTATATTAAGTACATGTTTAAAATGTTTTCGTAAAATATATCAGTAAAATTAACTTCAACTTTTATTATTTTTTACCTTTTTTTTTATGTGGCTACAAGAGAATTAAAAATTAGTCTGTGGCTCACCATAATGTGTTTCTATCAGAGAAGATGGTCTAGACCCCAGTGAGTGTAAATTCTAAACTTCTCAGCTGGCCACCCGGACTCACCAGTCTGTGGGGTGAAGGAACCCAGGAACAGTTCCAGCTGTTCAACTTTCTTTCTTTATTTATTTACTTATTTATTTATGATAGTCACAGAGAGAGAGAGAGAGGCAGAGACATAAGCAGGCTCCATCCACCGGGAGCCCGACATGGGATTCGATCCCGGGTCTCCAGGATCGCGCCCTGGGCCAACAGCAGGCGCTAAACCGCTGCGCCACCCAGGGATCCCCAGCTATTCAACTTCTAATCATTTCTTATCCTCTAGATTTGAAATAGATTTCAGGCCCCAACCCTGGCCTATAGCAGTGGTTCTCACAGATAAGTTTGGGGATCAGCAGCATCTCCTGGGAACATTTCAGGATTACAAGGGCTTGGGACCCTGTCTCATAGCTATTGAGTCTGCATCCCTGTGAGCGGGCCTTCCAGGTGATTGTGATTCCACAGAAGGGCTCTATCTGGAATGCCCTGGGGCAGGCATTGATATCACCTGGCCATTGGTAGCCACCCCTGACTCCCTTTACTCCTGCTAACAGGAACCTGTCGGTCTCTCAGATGGTAAGAACCTCAGTCTGGGGGAGGCACCTCTCCCACCTCAGGGGATGGGTCACTGTGAGTTTAGGCCAGGCTTGGGCAATCCTAATCTCCCTTATCTGACGCTGACTTTTCTCACCTGCTTTGAAGCTAAAATAATGGCGGCTCTTTGGCAGGATCCTGGTCAAGGGGTGACAAGGCAGCCTGTGATGCCTCTTCTGGGATAGCTTTTTCTCTTTGATGAATGCAAAACCCCCTTTTCTGGTCTGACCCCCCCCCCTTGCTCCTTCTTCAGAAACTTTTGCATAAGGGCAGGTGCCCTAAGCGGCAATGGCCTCCTTATAGTGTCAAGGAAAAGGCCAGGTGGATGACAGAAGCTGACCCAGAGCCCTGGCACAGCCCAGCTTCTACCACAAGCCTGGCACTGCGCGTCATCCGTGCGCTCCCGCTGGGGAAGGGCATGACATGTCCCCTTCCGTAAGCCCCTGTTCCTGGGATGTTCTGTTCCTAGCAGCTGAGCACCTCCAAGCTATATAAACCTCAGGCTGTCTACATCTATTGGAATTCTAACCACCTGGCAAGTCCCACGCCAATTTCACACTTTAGCTTTCCGTGAGACCATACTATGGCTCCGTCAATCACATTGTTGAATTTTACCAGATCCTGCGATCCCAGAGAACAGAGACAGTGAAAGAAGAGATGCCTTCTGCCCCCTGGACCCCCACCTACGCTGTTTGTGCCCCAGGAACCAGCTCACTGCAAGAAGCCGCTCCCCCATGTGACTTCGATAAGACTCATGTGCCCTGTTTACCTGTGACAAAACCAGACACAGACCCTCCAGATTCCTATTACTTACCCCATAAATGATTCCTGAAATGGGTGTCCCCACTGATCATAAGAATAAAATGCTTCTGAATCAAACTTTACCTAACTTTCTCTCTTTCCCCAGACTCTGAATGTGACCCACCCTCAGCCTTCCCCTCCCCCTTCCCCACATTAGTGCTTTCCAGACTCCTTTGCTTCTCCCTAAAAGAGAAGAGCTCTTTTCCTCTAATCCTTGAGAGGCTCACAGATTTCATGGCACTGTGAAGGGTCCTGCCTACAGCCACGTGATGAACTTGGAAGGGACCCCTCGCCCATCAAACCTTGAGATATGGCAGTCAGGGGCTTGGGGACTCCTTCCTGGGACACCCTGAACTGAAGCCCCCCAACCGACCCACACCCAGACTCCCCACCCTCAGACACTGGAGGGATTGCGGCTTTTTCTCTTTTCCTCAGAGACAAAGCAGGCTGTAACTCCCTTATTCTCTGCTGTTTGGAACCTACTGTGCATCTATTGTTTTAGTAAATGCCCTTATTTAAAACTAAATATCTACATTTATTTTAATTAAACTTCAGTTATTACTAAATATTTCTCTTTTTTAAAGATTTTATTTATTTATTCATGAGACACAGAGATAGAAGGAGAGAAGGCAGAGGGAGAAGCAGGCTCCACGCAGGGAGCCCGATGTGGGACTCGATCCCGGGTCTCCAGTATCACACCCTGGGCCGAAGGCAGGCGCTAAACTGCTGATCCACCCAGGGATCCCCAATTACTATTTCTATATTTCTATATTAATTTCTACCCTCCTGAAAACATTCGTACCTTTTAACTTCTCACTGAACACCCATCCCCCATCTCTGTAGTCATTGTTTCTCCCTTTTGTTTTTTAAACCTAAATTTATAGTGTACAGCACCCTAAATATGCTCATGTAAAATATTTTTATACCGTTCGTTAGAAATAACTTCAATGGAATGCGCAGTTTTTACATATATTCCTAATTTTGCTGGCCCTCCTTCTTAGGTGTGGTCATCTTAATTTGTCTATTGTTTGTTTGCTTATTTTAAAGATTTTGTTTCTTTGAAAGAAAGAGAGAGCACGAGCAGGAGGGAGGTGGCAGAGGGAGAGGGAGAAGCAGGCTCCTTGCTGAGCAGGGAGCCCAACATGGGGCTCGAACCCAGGACCCTGGGATCATGACCTGAGCCGAAGGCAGACGCTCAACTGACTGAGCCACCCAGGTGCCCCTGTTTTGTTTAATGAGAAGTTTGCTTTACTAAAGCAGAGATCATTTTGACCCAGTCTAGTTCATTCTATGAAACTTTACAATACCTGTGTTTTCCTTTTCTAAAAAAGTCAACCAAAATATATTTATCCTCCTGTTAGCAGGAATATGTTTATATTAGTTGTTTTTTGCTTGTCAAGGCATATTTAAGTCCTTGATACACTGTGCCATTATTAGCCATATTAATAGCCATACTTTGTAGAGTATAGATGTTTCCTCTCATTTGATACTTATACTACCCCAGGAGGAAAATAAGAAAACATTTTTATTTATTCCCAGTTTTCAGAGGCGGGAACAAGGGTTCAACACAATGAAGTAACATATAAGTAAGGTCCCAAGGCCTGTAGGAGGTAGGGTCCAGGCATCTCCGCAGACCCTCTCTTCTGTCCCTCCCTTAGCACTTGGGGATTTTCATGCAAGTACCCCTGGGAAACTGAGTCTCGCACATTCTTGTTCCTTCATTGGTTTTTGAGTTTGTTTTCCTGGCTTATTTTGGGTGGGAGAATTTCTCTGACTTTCTCTCTGCTTCTGCTTCTCACTTCTCCTCCCTTGCTCCCTCCCCATCCCCTTGAACTCCAGCTTCAGATCCCCTTAGGAGCGGCCAGCCTTTCCCTTTGCTGGTGTAGATGGCAGGGATCTGGGGCCTGGCCCAGCGCCTGCCCTTCCTACTGTGCTCTCCCCCTCCCTCTGCCTTGTTAGGCCCCCACATGCTTAAGGAAGATGCAGAAGCTTAGAGAAGATGCTGGCAGCACTTTTGTTTGGCTTAGTTCCCTGAGCACCAGGGGAGTCTATACAGGAGTTGACCTTGCCTTTCCAAGATGCTTTAGGTGCTCCAGGTGGCATTTCCTCTGACCCTCGGATTTCAACCACACCTGTAGGGACCTGTGAATAGCCTCACACCTACAGCACTTGCTTTGAGTCTTTTCTTTGTTTGCCATAGGGCCTTTCTGAAGCCCTGGGAATTCACTCGGTGTCTCCACAAAAGTGCTGTCAGGAAGTGTCTGTTGCTTGTCTTTTCATCACTGATTTTTAAGTGCCCTTTTGTATTGAGGATTTAAGACTTTTATCAGGTATGTGTTGCAAGATTTTTCTCCCAGTCCGTAGCTTACCTATGCATGTACTTAAAGATGTCATTTGATGGTCGTATTAAAACAATTGTTTCAATTCGTTGGGGCCAATCTTTTCTCTTTATTTTGTTTTAGGATTGATACTCTTGTGTCCTAAGAATTCTTTGCCTACGTGGAGATTATATATATATATATATATATATATATATATACATATATATACGTATATATATACATCCTTATCCTGTTAAAAGGAATATGTGCATATTAATTGTTTTTTGCTTGTCAAGGCATAGTTAAATCCTTAACACAGTGTGCCATTTTCAGTCATATATATATATATATATATATATATGTATATATATATATGCTTTTATGGCACTAGCTTTTAAAACTTCATTTATGATTCATTTCAGATTTACACTAAATAAATTAGTGTGCCTACATGATTAAAGTAGAGATCGAGAGTTTTTAAATATGGGCACACAATTGTTTTTCAAGTTGACCGTGCTAAATTCATTTCTCGATTCTATTTTTCCTTTTTAGATTCCTTAGCTTTTTCTATTCCTAAAATCGTGTCGTCGAGAATGCAGAAAATTTGAATTCTTTCCCTGTAACATGTGTCTTCCCCCCACCCAGTGCCTGTTGCTCCAAGACTTTCAGTTCAATGTTGCATGTAAGTGGTGAGAGTGGGCGTCTTGGCCTGGTACCCAGGGCTAGGAGGGAAGCACTCAATATTTTACAATGAAGTATGATAATAGCTGTAGATTTTCGTAGATGCCACAGATTGGATGTATTAACCTTCTATTTGTGTTTAATGTAGATTGTGATCATGAATAGTTATTAAATTATAGCAAATAATTTTTAGTCTTCCATTAAGATAGTCATATGAGTTTTCTTTTTTTTTTTATTGAGATGTAATTGACACTCCTAATGTGGTGAATTGTGTTGGATGATTCTCAAATGCTGAACATACCTTACCTTCTTCAGATAAACCTCACTTTGTCACATAGAGAGAAGATCACTATGTGATTTATGTCTTGGCCACCAGCTTTTCCAGGCCTTTTGTGCTTTGGGGGAGATGCATCTCTATCCTGCTTCTTCCTCCAAGCTTCAGCCACCTGCTACCCATGCTCAGTGAAGCCCCTCGTGTGCCTGGGGGTAATCTCTCTCAGTCTCCTACCCTGCCTCCATCCAAACACAAGCATTTGCACTTGCACTTGGGAAAGGCCCCATCCATCTTGGAAGGTCTTTCTTATCTCACCCATCTGCCTTCAGCATTCCACCATATGCACTTGGGAGGGTCCTGTGGAAACATGGTGGCAGGTGGCCATAGCTAGGTTTGTAGCGGGCCAACGAGGAATTCCAGTCCATCATATGAGCTCACACGTGGCCATTAAATGTCTATCAAAATGTGTGCTGATGCCTCCTTGCCACTTTCTACATCACATTCACTCTTCCTTCTGCTGTGCCCCCAGGGATGAAACCAGGAAGCGTTCATCCTTTTGTAGCATTTTATTTGTCTCTGCCTCTATAGATGTGTGACTTTTAAAAAATTTATTATCATTTATTTTATTCAGTTTGTTCTTGTTTTTTTGGAGTGGTGGGGACAGTCTCTGCATCCTAACTGAAAGGAATGATCACATCCTTATCTTCCTTTTTTATTTCCCTTAAATGCAGGAACAGTGTGTCTCTGTATTTAACCAATGCCTCAGAAAATTTATCTTGGTTATACTTGCAGATACTTAGAAAATGAATAGTCTGGATTTGTCATGTGGGATTTTTTTCATTGAGTTATCAATAGAGACATGGATTAGTAGAAATGAATAGGTCCTTAGAAGCCAGCAAGACATACCCCCCCCTCATATTTTTAAGTATAGAAAACTAGCCCAGAGGGGACAGAGGACCAGCCCAGGTTAGTTACAGAGTCAGGATTCTGACTTACCAAACCTTTATCTTTCCACTTTTAAAGTGTCTGCCTCTTGGAGCTTCAGTTTCCTCCCCAGTAAAATAAGGGGGTTGGATGAGATTAAAGGCTGGTCCCTCTCAGCACCATGATTCTATTTTTTCCTTTCATCCTGCCTGCCGGAGCTTTCAAGAATGTCAAGGACATGATCCACGTTACATCATTGGAGGACCTTTTCTATTTATGCGTAAAGGTTTGTCAGACCGTGTCTGGATCACAATTCCTGGAGAAAGAATAGCTCAGTGTTAAAAAAAAAAAAAAAAAAGAAATAATAACCACAATGAAACAATTTTTTTTTTGAATCTGCAAACATACATTTATTTATTTTTTTTTAATTTTTTAATTAACTTTTATTGGTGTTTAATTTACCAACATACAGAAAAACACCCAGTGCTCATCCCGTCAAGTGTCCACCTCAGTGCCCGTCACCCATTCCCCTCCAACACCCGCCCTCCTCCCCTTCCACCACCCCTAGTTCGTTTCCCCGAGTTAGGAGTCTTTATGTTCTGTCTCCCTTCCTGATATTTCCCAACATTTCTTTTCCCTTCCTTTATATTCCCTTTCACTATTATTCATATTCCCCAAATGAATGAGAACATACACTGTTTGTCCTTCTCCGATTGACTTATTTCACTCAGCATAATACCCTCCAGTTCCATCCACGTTGAAGCAAATGGTGGGTATTTGTCGTTTCTAATTGCTGAGTAATATTCCATTGTATACATAAACCACATCTTCTTTATCCATTCATCTTTCGATGGACACCGAGGCTCCTTCCACAGTTTGGCTATTGTGGCCATTGCTGATAGAAACATCGGGGTGCAGGTGTCCCGACGTTTCATTGCATCTGAATCTTTGGGGTAAATCCCCAACAGTGCAATTGCTGGGTCGTAGGGCAGGTCTATTTTTAACTCTTTGAGGAACCTCCACACAGTTTTCCAGAGTGGCTGCACCAGTTCACATTCCCACCAACAGTGTAAGAGGGTTCCCTTTTCTCCGCATCCTCTCCAACATTTGTTGTTTCCTGCCTTGTTAATTTTCCCCATTCTCACTGGTGTGAGGTGGTATCTCATTGTGGTTTTGATTTGTATTTCCCTGATGGCAAGTGATGCAGAGCATTTTCTCATGTGCATGTTGGCCATGTCCATGTCTTCCTCTGTGAGATTTCTCTTCATGTCTTTTGCCCATTTCATGATTGGATTGTTTGTTTCTTTGGTGTTGAGTTTAATAAGTTCTTTATAGATTTTGGAAACTAGCCCTTTATCTGATATGTCATTTGCAAATATCTTCTCCCATTCTGTAGGTTGTCTTTTAGTTTTGTTGACTGTATCCTTTGCTGTGCAAAAGCTTCTTATCTTGATGAAGTCCCAATAGTTCATTTTTGCTTTTGTTTCTTTTGCCTTCGTGGATGTATCTTGCAAGAAGTTACTGTGGCCAAGTTCAAAAAGGGTGTTGCCTGTGTTCTCCTCTAGGATTTTGATGGAATCTTGTCTCACATTTAGATCTCTCATCCATTTTGAGTTTATCTTTGTGTATGGTGAAAGAGAGTGGTCCAGTTTCATTCTTCTGCATGTGGATGTCCAATTTTCCCAGCACCATTTATTGAAGAGACTGTCTTTCTTCCAATGGATAGTCTTTCCTCCTTTATCGAATATTAGATGGCCGTACATTTCAGGGTCCACTTCTGGGTTCTCTATTCTGTTCCATTGATCTATGTGTCTGTTTTTGTGCCAGTACCACACTGTCTTGATGACCACAGCTTTGTAATACAACCTGAAATCTGGCATTGTGATGCCCCCAGCTAAGGTTTTCTTTTTTAAAATTCCCCTGGCTATTCGGGGTCTTTTCTGATTCCACACAAATCTTAAAATAATTTGTTCTAACTCTCTGAAGAAAGTCCATGGTATTTTGATAGGGATTGCATTAAACGTATAAATTGCCCTGGGTAACATTGACATTTTTACAATATTAATTCTGCCAATCCATGAGCATGGAATATTTTTCCATCTCTTTGTGTCTTCCTCAATTTCTTTCAGAAGTGTTCTATAGTTTTTAGGGTATAGATCTTTTACCTCTTTGGTTAGGTTTATTCCTAGGTATCTTATGCTTTTGGGTGCAATTGTAAATGGGATTGACTCCTTAATTTCTCTTTCTTCAGTCTCATTGTTAGTGTATAGAAATGCCATTGATTTCTGGGCATTGATTTTGTATCCTGCCACGCTACCAAATTGCTGTATGAGTTCTAGCAATCTGGGGGTGGAGGCTTTTGGGTTTTCTATGTAGAGTATCATGTCATCGGCGAAGAGGGAGAGTTTGACTTCTTCTTTGCCAATTTGAATGCCTTTAATGTCTTTTTGTTGTCTGATTGCTGAGGCGAGGACTTCCAGAACTATGTTGAACAGCAGTGGTGAGAGTGGACATCCCTGTCTTGTTCCTGATCTTAGGGGAAAGGCTCCCAGTGCTTCCCCATTGAGAATGATATTTGCTGTGGGCTTTTCGTAGATGGCTTTTAAGATGTCGAGGAAAGTTCCCTCTATCCCAACACTCTGAAGGGTTTTGATCAGGAATGGATGCTGTATTTTGTCAAATGCTTTCTCTGCATCTAATGAGAGTATCATATGGTTCTTGGTTTTTCTCTTGCTGATATGATGAATCACATTGATGGTTTTACGAGTGTTGAACCAGCCTTGTGTCCCAGGGATAAATCCTACTTGGTCATGGTGAATAATTTTCTTAATGTGTTGTTGGATCCTATTGGCTAGTATCTTGTTGAGAATTTTTGCATCCATGTTCATCAGGGATATTGGTCTGTAATTCTCCTTTTTGGTGGGGTCTTTGTCTGGTTTCGGAATTAAGGTGATGCTGGCCTCATAGAACGAATTTGGAAGTACTCCATCTCTTTCTATCTTTCCAAACAGCTTTAGTAGAATAGGTATGATTTCTTCTTTAAACGTTTGATAGAATTCCCCTGGGAAGCCATCTGGCCCTGGACTCTTGTGTCTTGGGAGGTTTTTGATGACTGCTTCAATTTCCTCCCTGGTTATTGGCCTGTTCAGGTTTTCTATTTCTTCCTGCTCCAGTTTTGGTAGTTTGTGGCTTTCCAGGAATGCGTCCATTTCTTCTAGATTTCCTAATTTATTGGCATACAGCTGTTCATAATATGTTTTTAAAATCGTTTGTATTTCCTTGGTGTTGGTAGTGATGTCCCCTTTCTCATTCATGATTTTATTAATTTGAGTCTTCTCTCTCTTCTTTTTAATAAGGTTGGCTAATGGTTTATCTATCTTATTAATTCTTTCAAAGAACCAACTCCTGGTTCTGTTGATCTGTTCCACAGTTCTTTTGGTCTCGATATCATTGAGTTCTGCTCGAATTTTAATTAACTCTCTTCTTCTGCTGGGGGTGGGGTCTATTTGTTGCTTTTTCTCTAGTTCCTTTATGTGTAAGGTGAGCTTTTGAATTTGAGATCTTTCCAGTTTTTGAATGTATGCTTGTATTGCGATGTATTTCCCCCTCAGGACTGCTTTTGCTGCATCCCAAAGATTTTGAACGGTTGTATCTTCATTCTCATTAGTTTCCATGAATCTTTTTAATTCTTCCTTAATTTCCTGGTTGACCTTTTCATCTTTTAGCAGGATGGTCCTTAACCTCCACGTGTTTGTGGTCCTTCCATATTTCTTGTTGTGATTAAGTTCTAATTTCAAGGCATTATGGTCTGAGAATATACAGGGGACTATCCCGATCTTTTGGTATCGGTTCAGACCCGATTTGTGACCCAGTATGTGGTCTATTCTGGAGAAAGTTCCATGTGCACTTGAGAAGAATGTGTATTCAGTTGAGTTTGGATGTAAAGTTCTGTAGATATCTGTGAAATCCATCTGGTCCAGTGTATCATTTAAAGCTCTCGTTTCTTTGGAGATATTGTGCTTAGAAGACCTATCCAGGGTAGAAAGAGCTAGATTGAAGTCACCAAGTATAAGTGTATTATTATCAAGGTATTTCTTGAGTTTGGTTATTAATTGGTTTAAATATTTGGCAGCTCCCACATTCGGGGCATATATATTGAGGAGTGTTAAGTCCTCTTGTTGGATAGATCCTTTGAGTATGAGATAGTGTCCCTCTTCATCTCTCACTATAGTCTTCGGGGTAAATTTTAATTTATCTGATATAAGGATGGCAACCCCTGCTTTCTTTTGAGGACCATTTGAATGGTAAATGGTTCTCCAACCTTTTATTTTCAGGTTGTAGGTGTCCTTCTGTCTAAAATGAGTCTCTTGTAGACAGCAAATAGATGGGTCCTGCTTTTTTATCCAGTCTGAAACCCTGCGCCTTTTGATGGGGTCATTAAGCCCGTTCACATTCAGAGTTACTATTGATAGATATGAGTTTAGTGTCATCATATCTATTCAGTCCTTGTTTTTGTGGATTGTTCCACTGAACTTCTTCTTAAAGGGGAATTTTAAGAGTCCCCCTTAAAATTTCTTGCAGAGCTGGTTTGGAGGTTACATATTCTTTCAGTTCCTGCCTGTCTTGGAAGCTCTTTATCTCTCCTTCCATTTTGAATGAAAGCCTTGCTGGATAAAGTATTCTTGGTTGCATGTTCTTTTCATTTAGGACCCTGAATATATCCTGCCAGCCCTTTCTGGCCTGCCAGGTCTCTGTGGAGAGGTCTGCTGTTACCCTAATATTCCTCCCCATAAAAGTCAGGGACTTTTTTTCTCTTGCTGCTTTAAGGATCTTCTCCTTATCTTTGGAATTTGCAAGCTTCACTATTAAATGTCGAGGTGTTGAACGGTTTTTGTTGATTTTAGGGGGGGATCTCTCTATTTCCTGGATCTGAATGCCTGTTTCCCTTCCCAGATTCAGGAAAGTTTTCAGCTAGGATTTGTTCAAATACATATTCTGGCCCTCTGTCCCTTTCCGCGCCCTCGGGAACCCCAATTAAACGTAGGTTTTTCTTCCTCAGGCTATCATTTATTTCCCTTAATCTATCCTCATGGTCTTTTAATTGCCTGTCTCTTTTTTCCTCAGTTTCCCTCTTTGCCATCAACTTGTCTTCTATGTCACTCACTCGTTCTTCCACCTCGTCAAGCCTCGTCGTTAGGACTTCTAGCTTGGATTGCATCTCATTTAATTGATTTTTAATTTCTGCCTGATTAGATCTAAATTCTGCAGTCATGAAGTCTCTTGAGTCCTTTATGGTTTTTTCTAGAGCCACCAGTAGCTGTAAAATAGTGCTTCTGAATTGGCTTTCTGACATTGAATTGTAATCCATATTTTGTAACTCTGTGGGAGAGTGGGCTGTTTCTGATTCTTTTTTTTGAGGGGTTTTCCTTCTAGTCATTTTGCTCAGTGCAGAGTGGCCAAAAACAAGTTGTATTGGGAAAAGGAGAAAAAGAGAGAGAAGGAAAGAAAAGAGAAAAAGAAAAAAGAGAAAGAAGAAAAAAATAGGGGAAAAAGAGAAGAAAAAGAAAGAAAAAGAAAGAAAGGAGAAAAAAGAAAAAAGGGGGGGATGGGGGAAGCAATCAGAAATCAAGAAGAAAGAGAGAAAAAAAAGCACAAAACAAAACAAACAAAAAAAAAAAACAAAAACAAAAACAAAAAAAACAAAAAACAAAAAAAACCATGGGGGAGTATCTTCCGATTCTGTGTAGTTTAAGTCCCTTGACTTCCCTTGGAACTGGTCCGTCTCGCTGGTCTTCTGGGGGAGGGGCCTGCTGTGCTGATTCTCAGGTGTTGGCACTTGGGGGAGCTGCTCTGCCCCTGCCTGGTGCAGGGCTCGGTGGGGGTTGTTGACCCCGTGAGGCTCCGGGAGGAAGCCACAGTGGCGGGGGCAGCTCTGGGACCCTGGATCCAGCCCCCGCAGTAGCTCCGGGGCTCTCCTTCTGCAGGGCCTGGGGGCTCCGGGGCGGGGCCACTGATCTGCTCAGTTCCAGGCAGGAGCGTCCTTGCTGTCCTGGGCCCTCCCGGCCTCTGCCTGTCCCGGGGGAGGCCGGATCCTGGGCTGTGTCCCGGCGCCCTGTGCTCCGGGGCCTGCGCTGTTGGATTCGCGCTCCCGGCGGTGCAGCCCCCTCCGCGGAGCCGCCGCCTGAGCCTCTCCGAGCTGTTCCCGGAGCCGCGCAGCCCCCTCCGCGGAGCCGCCGCCCGAGCCCCTCCGAGCTGTTCCCGGAGCCGCGCCGCCCCCTCCGCGCGGAGCTTCTTCCTCCGCCCGAGCCGCCGCCGCTGAGCTGTTCCCGGAGCCCCGCAGCCCCCTCCGCGGAGCCGCCGCCCGAGCCCCTCCGAGCTGCTCCGGGTCCCGCCGAGCGCTGCAGCCCTTAGGAGCTCGGCGCACTCTCCGGGGCGCGGTTCCTCTGTTACTGTCCCAGGGAGCCCGAGGGCATCCCCGCCTTTCTGGGGATCCTGCTCCAATTCCCGGGGAGCCCCTTTCCGCGGGGAAGGTTGGTGCAGCTCCTGCTTTTCCGGGACGGGGCTCTCCTGTCCTGGGGACACTCGCCCCGGCCTCAGCCCGGCTCCTCGCGGGGCCCCTCCCCCTCGGAGGCCTTTTGTTTCTTTATTTCTTTTTCCCCGTCTTCCTACCTTGATAGAAGCGCGAACTCTTCTCACTGTAGCGTTCCAGCTGGTCTCTCTTTAAATCTCAGGCCGAATTCGTAGGTTTTCAGGATGATTGGATGGTTTTCTAGGTAATTTGCTGAGGACAGGTGACCTGGAGACCCTACTCCTCCGCCATCTTGCCCCTCCCCCCAATGAAACAATTTTTAAATTTATTCTCACCAAGTCCAAATGTACTCATGTAAAATATTTATTAGGCGTCATCCGGTATAATAAAAACACCACAATTTCCTTGTTCGTCCATTCCCAAAGATGACCACCGCAAAGAGTTTAACAGACTGTCCTCGCACTCTGTAGGGCTCACATTAGATTTATGTTTTTATCCCTCTGACAGGTACTTATTGATTTCCTACTGTGTACTAGAATATCCTGGCAGATACCAGGGTACGGCAATAACAAGGCAGCCAGGGTCTCTCTACTCTCACAGACTTTACCTTTCTGCGGGGGGAGGCAGACAAGAACTAA
The DNA here is from genome assembly GCF_018345385.1 of Vulpes lagopus. Classification (NCBI taxonomy): domain Eukaryota; kingdom Metazoa; phylum Chordata; class Mammalia; order Carnivora; family Canidae; genus Vulpes; species Vulpes lagopus. The sequence goes on along the minus strand of NW_024570598.1, from coordinate 838 downwards.
ATAGACGGATGGAAGTGGCCCGCAAGTAGGGATGGCAGTGACTGGGAAAGGGCTGCCCTGTAGAGGGCGATCAGAAAATGTCTCTTTCACAAACTGAGATCCAAGTAACGCAAAAGAATCAGACATTGTATTGCATGCGGTTGGAGTGAGCTTGGGGGCAAAATGCAAAGGCCCAGAAGAGGCCTCTGGAAGGCCCTTCCTACAAAAGAGGATTGAGCTTAGTGCATTGGGCCTCTGGGAGCATGACTGGGGTGTGCAGAGACGGGGAGAATGGAATGAGATGCCGTGGAGAGCTGGCTTCCATGCCACACAGAGCCTCGGCAGTGGAACGTAGGGTACAGCTGAGGGCAGTGCATAGTCACTGGAAGTCTTTAAGCAAAGTCTTCAGAGTCTAATTCATGATTTAAAATCGGATAAATAGAGACGCACATGTATAAGGCATGCTTACACTAAAATGGATACATATTTGTGAAGTATATATATATAAACTCAGGAGATATATATATATACACACACACATTTTATTTATATATATAAATACGATATATATATATATATTTATATATATACGTTTTTTATTGAGGATCGAGTCCCTCATTGTTCAGGAAGGATGGGACTTTTCTGTGTATACTCTGACATGTCTTTCAGGTAAGGTATTCCAGACATCTTCACTTGTCAGCTTCTAGAGATCACATGCAGTTCTTTCCGACAGCATTGCACACGTTTGAATCATCTCCCCTTTGGAGAGGGGACCTCATGGTGAGAAGGCAAGACACATCACCCCGGCAGTCAGGATGCCCGGGCTCCCAGCTGGCTTCTTCCATGAACTCTGTCTCAT